>NC_085136.1:51161136-51219331 GCF_035046485.1 Aedes albopictus
ACGCCCAGGTGCTTCAACGCGCGCTGCGATGAAATTCTCTCCTCTCCGATCGTGATCTCCAACCTTTGCACTGCTTTGCGGTTACTGACTACGAGCACTTCTGTCTTGTGATGGGCTATCTGCAGCTTCACTCCATTCATCCATCTTTCCACTGTGTCGATTGCCTCCGATACCAGCACTTCGACTTCATCGATTGATTCGCCAGATACCGCTAATACAACGTCGTCTGCGAACCCCACGATAATGACACCTGCCGGAAGCTTCAGTGTTAACACACCGTTGTACATTGCGTTCCAGAGCGTAGGGCCAAGTATTGACCCTTGTGGAACACCTGCTGTCACTCTAAACGACCTCTGCCCTACGTTGGTTTCGTACACAAGGACTCTATTCTGGAAGTAGTTCCTTATAATCCTACACAGATAGTCGGGGACCCGCATATTATGCAGGGCTACGGCGATAGCTTCCCAACTGGCGCTGTTAAACGCGTTTTTAACGTCTATCGTTACCACGGCGCAGTAGCGATCTCCTCTCCGCTTTTGTAAGGATGCTTTTTCCGCCATCTCAACGACGGTCCGAATTGCGTCAACCGTCGATTTTCCCTTGCGGAAGCCGAACTGCATCGTGGACAGCCCTCTAACACTTTCGGTATACTCGGTCAGCCTGTTAAGGATAATCCTCTCCAGGAGTTTTCCGAGCGTATCCAACAGACAGATCGGCCTGTACGATGCTGGATCTCCCGGCTGCTTTCCTGGTTTTGGCAGCAGCACTAGTTTTTGGACCTTCCATATATCCGGAAAAATGCCTTCCTCCAGGCATTTCTGCAACACTGACCTGAACATATCGGGATACTCCAGGATCGCTGCTTTCAACGCCACGTTGGGGATTCCATCCGGACCGGGAGCCTTCTTCACCTTCAATGCTTTCGCCACGGCAACGAGCTCGTCGTTGGAGACCAGTCGGTTTACGTCAAATTCCGCATCGCCCTCGCTGTACGGCGTAGGTGGCCACGTTGTTGTATCGTGTTTTGGAAACAAACCCTCCACGATACCCTTCAGTTTGTCTGGGCACATTTCGACTGGCGTCATTGGGCCCTTCAGCTTTGCCATTATGATGCGGTAGGCATTTCCCCAGGGGTTAGCGTCGGCTTCCTGACATAGCTCCTTGTAACAGTTCGCCTTGCTCTGCTTGATAGCTCGTTTGAAGGCAGCTCTAGCTTCACGGAACGCAACCTTGCGCTCTTCTCTATCGGCCGCAGTTCTTGCCCTCTGAACTCGTCTCCTAGCTCGGAGGCAAGTCGCACGAAGGGTGCTGAGCGTCGCATTCCACCAGTACGCTGGGCGTCTAGCGTTCCTAGGTTCAATCTTCCTCGGCATTGCTGCATCACATGCCGTTGCTAGCGCTTCCGTCAACCACCCTGGGTCGAGGTTTGCCGCATCGCTATTTGGCCGAAGTGCCTCGATAAAAGTCTCCTTGTCGAAGTCCTTCGTCTTCCACTTCCGCTCATAAGTTCTAGTTCTCTGTATGGACGTAGGAGCTCTCTGGCCTATCTTGTAGAGGATCGCCTGGTGGTCGCTGTGGGAGTACTCCTCACTCACCCTCCAGTCCATGTCTTCCATCAACGATGGACTACAAAATGTAATGTCGATGATGGATTCACGACCGTCTTTGCGGAATGTGCTGACTGTTCCTACATTGCACAGCTTTACGTCCAGCTTCGCCAGAGCTTCAAGTAGACTATATCCTCTTGCATTGGTTTGCCGGCTGCCCCACTCAACGGCCCAGGCGTTGAAATCGCCGCCGATGACTACTGGCCTACGTCCTACCAGCGTGTCAGTGAGTGCATCCAACATCCGTTTGTATTGCTCCTCGGTCCATCTTGGAGGCGCATAGCAGCTACATACGAAGACACCGTTAACTTTGGCGATCACGAAACCTTCGTAAGAGTTCTCCACCACTTCCTCTATAGGGAATCTGCCCATAACTTGTATAGCTGCCAATCCTGCTATATCCGCTACCCAATTGCCGTTCTCAGGAGGAACCCGATACGGCTCTGCGATGATCGCAACATCGCACTTCGTCTCTGTTGTCGACTGCCATAACAGTTGCTGTGCGATGTCGCAATGATTCAGATTAATTTGCGTTATCTGCATCATTGTTGGCCTGCCTTCGCCTTTTTGTAGGCCGGGCATTTATAGCCTCCCGTCCGGTGGCCATTTCCTTCCTCCGACTTGCACAGCATGCACTTGGGTTGCTTCGTGCAGTCTCGAGCAACGTGTCCGTTTTCGCCGCAGTTCCAGCACCGTTTGGACCTATCTGGACCCTTGCAGTGTCTTGACTGGTGACCAAATTCCATGCACCTGAAACACCTCTCCATTTTCTTGGTGACTCGGGGAGCCAGTCGCAGCGGGCACACCGCCCATCCGACCTTGATCTTGCCGGCTACCGCAATCTTGTTGGCCGCATCTACTGGTAGTCGGATTGCCGCCGTCTGGGTACCTGCAAACGATCTCCTGATTCGGATTGTCACCGGTACTTCCAAGTTACACTGCTCGGTCAATGCGACTCTCAGCTCTTCCTCAGTTGTGACCTCGTCCAAATCCTTGACCTCGAGCACTGCCTCCTGTGAAAGTGCTCTCACGGTGGCCTCGCTGCCTACGGATTTCGCAATGAGCTCCCGGTACTCTGAGCTCTTAATCGCCGGATCTTTCTTGAGCTCGAACAGCATCTCTCCTTTCTGGGTGCGCCTGGTCTTTACCACGTTTTCACCCAACTCTTTTAGCTCCGGGTCCTCCCTCACTTTCCTGAGGAGCGCAGCGTACGTCGTCTTGTCCTTCGCCTCGACGATCAGTGCATCACCCTTCTTCCTCTGCCTAGGGGGCCGGCGATTTTCTTTCTTCTCCTGTTCCTTCCTCTTTTCTTCCTTTTTCTGTTCTTCCTTCTCCTTTCGCTTCTTCTTCTTCGCCTGCTGACTCTCCACAGTGGGCCATCCATCATCTCTCCGATTGCTGGCGCGCTCCCGTTCACTTCTTTGTTTCTTCGGGACTTCCTCTTCTCCTGGCGTATCTCTTCCTCTTTTCTCCGAGCGAGTATTCCGATGGTTCTTCGGCAGTGCCGGATTTAGGGGGGGGCCAGGGGGGCCAGGGCCCCGGGCCCCCACATTTTAGGGGCCCCCACAAAATTCAACTTCACGAAAAAAAAAATGTGAAGCAAGAAAAAAAAAGTAGTGCAAGAAATATCTCATGATTTGATTTTTGTCATAAGAACTTCGAATTACTATCTACTGGTAAGATGTATGTGATAATATGTTGTGATTCTTTTGAGTAAGACTGCAAATATTTGTCCGTCTATTTATAAAACTTAAATTTTGCCTCCAAAATATATTAACAATTGTTGTTGTTGTGCATTTGCTTAAGAAAAATCACCGGACATCCTAAAAAAAATCAACTAAATTCTGGAGGAACTCCAAACCTCTATAAGTTACAGTTACAGAGTAATAAAGTTCCTTCTAAATTTGTTTGTTTTTTTTTGAAAACATTTTGAATAATATTCTACAAAGTTCTTGAAAGAATAAAAGGATTTTTTTTTCGAAATTTAGAATTGTTTTTGGAACTCTTGTGTTTGATTTTACTTAGACTTACTTAAATTGGCGAACACCAAATCTGTTGAATAATTTTTAAGAGGAAATCTAGCATGAATTTAAGGTAGATTATTGTAAAGAGTTTAAGTCCAAACTTGAGAAGAGAGATTTGCTCACTGAAATGAGGATGAATTCATGGCGAACTCCGGACGAAATGAACTGAGAAAATTTCAGTAGAAATTTGTAGAGAAAATGGCTAAAAACTTGTATAGGTTTTCTGCTTAATTTTTTAAAGAATTTTAATAGAAAATTTTATTGAAAATTGAGTGAAAAATTCCTTCAGGAACTTATCATAAACTTCCTTCAAAATTTCTCTAGCATTTTTAATAAGAATACTCTCGGTGATACCATAGTAATGTGGAAAAATCTTTTGGAAGGCCGCCAAAACCTTGGCCAAAACCTTCCCTAACAGTCGCGTTGGAACAAGTTTTTGTTAAGTGTTCTTCATTAATGGTGATCGACCAGCAAGTTCTCCAGAGATAGCAGCAGTAATCCAATATAAATTTCCTTTGGATTTCACAAAAACGACACCATCGACGCTACAAATTTTACTAGATATCTTGAACATTTCAGCTATAAATTCTTGTAGTTTCTCTATGAACTCCGGCTTGAATTTTGACTAAATCTGGGATCCAATGCGGCGAATGTACTCTTGAAAAGAATTGTTTACTTTATATAATCATCATTACTTTCACGCTAGAATTTTAGGTCTGTTATAAATAATTCAATGAATATTGACATTTTTCCTAGTTCTGCTTATTGTTATAGATTCACAATCTTCCACAACTTCATTAATACCTTCATTACCATATTTGCAAGAAAGATTAATATTTTATAGTATTTTTCCATGTTATATGGGCAAAATTTATCTTCTTTATAAAGGGCCCCCACAACGCTGTGGCCCCGGGCCCCCACATTTGTAAATCCGGCTCTGTTCTTCGGCGTCTCCATATTTTCGACCGTGGCCCGTTGCTGCTGCCGCTGCGTAGCTGCTGCAAGATCGTGTTTAGTCGCTGCTAATGCGCTCTCTGCCTCATCCGCTCTCTGCATCACGCTGTGCCATTCTTTCACAGCAGCTCCGAGAGCCCTCCTAATCTTCAACACCAAGTCCTTGATGTCCTTCCCAAGTAACAATCAGCATGCCTTGAAGATTTATTCATGTTTTATCCTGGTTTTATACGAGCATGTGAAAAAGCTAGGTGTTCTATATTAGTTTTATGTGGTAGTTTTTTACTTTGCACCTTTGGCATTCCATAAAACTATCATATAACTTCTACTGTAAACATCGTCAATTAAAGACTTGCAAGTGGTCATGAATTGGTTTTATCACTTTCTATACGCTATTTCAATAAAACTTGCATTTGCGGTTGTTTTCGGAGATATTTATTTTTGTAAACAAATAAACAAAACTGTGAGGCAACGCTTAAAACCAACAAAAGATTTCGTGGCCGTATGAAATGCTGTGATAAGACCGTTAGTTCTATCATAAGCTCAGTTATGACCAGCTTAGGAGGGTTAGCCCTATTGGAGAAGTCATCAGGAACGCAGAGTTTTATCAGAAAAATATGTCGCCTAGCCGGGATAATTTATGTAAATACAGAAAAATCATTGCTCAATTTTATGATTTCACGTACAGCGCTTAAGATCAAACTTAACGATTCAACACGTTTCCGTCATATTATTTTCAGAAAAATTACATCATGTTTTTGAAACACCGCTATGTTGAAAAAACCTTTTAAGCACTCAATTCCATCGAGTAAATTAAATGCATTAAACTTCCTATTAATTCACAGTTTGTGTGGCGCACTTATTTTTTGTCATTGTCACAGTCACATTCACCACAAATTTCCCGTTGCATGTCTCCTGACACGTATTAAAATGGGAAAACAAACCTGAATTCCAGACCGGCATCTTTCCAATTGATGGTTGGATAAATAACCAAGCATAATTTATTCTGACGATCGAACATTGATAGTGAAAAATAATCAAAACAAATATTTGACAAGTCAGAATATGGTTATATTTAGAAGGTTCATAAAACTAAGATACAACCTGAAATCCTAAGCCGGTTTGCAAACGAAGTCCTGTAGATCATAATAAGGCTGGGCCAACTAGCCAGATCGTGGACTTTTGGAGGCATAAAGGAGCTCGAGAGTATTTTCAAGTCGGCATCAATGGTTTTATGGTTAGGGTTTTTGAATCGCTAAAAAACTTCGATAAAATCAAAATTGTTACTTGGGTTGTGCACGTTGTGCTTTTTGTCGACGAACTCGTGTAGGTCATCCGTCAAGTTCTTCGCCGCAACTACCTTCGGCTGTTGTTGAGGCACGCTCCATCCACTATTCGTCGGCAGCTGCTGCTGCTCCGAGTGTACCGCACTTTGTTGTAAAGCCGCTTCTTGCCGCGGTTCTGCACCTTCTGTTTGCTGAGGCGGAGACCTCAGCAATCCTCCTCTGGCGAACGGATTCGCCACCTTTCCGCTGTTATTTCCGTTTTCTCCTTCCATGTTATTGGGTCCCCCCTCCGGACCGCTATCTCCACCCGCTGTACGTAGTCGCTTTCGTGATCTCTTGGTTGTCTATGAAACAGGGAGGCCAAGCGAGGGTTGAACACGAACCTTCATGGGGTTCGTGTCCAGAGCCAGATCAGCGTAAGTCGGGAATTTTACATCCGAGCCTAGTACCCATCAAAATTGACGGACAAGTGAAGAACGTTTCCGAAGGCCTGCCAAGGTTTTACCGGGACGGAGGCAGACGCACCATTAGCCCACTCGCCGTTTCAAGAAGGTGTCACCCTTCTTTACTCAGGAAGCAGAATGGCACGAATGTCAGCCCATCGTCGTCATCCGATCCGTAGTCCGTAGTCCGTTGTCGTTTGCGTTGACCAGTATACCATAATCAGGATGTTACTGGCATCAATCCTGATGTGCCGGTTGGCACTCCGGGTGTTTGGGCTAAGGCACTTTGAAAGCGGTACCAAGTCGCTTGTACGGAGTTGCTTGCAGATGTGTGGCTTTTTATGAGGATCCAACAGAGCCCACTGTTGAACCCCCGCCACATCCTAGGCATCCTCCTCTTGAGCTGTCTGGAGACCAGAAGCCCGGTCACTCCCCGAAGGAAGCGCCAAAGGTGGTAATTCACACGGGTGTGTGAACGGTTTTCGCTTCGGGAAGACTCCCAAGCTTCCACCCGACTCGCAGAAGGGGGGGTTCGTCAGGCCCCTGGACTCCTGTCCCTGCTGCCCCTTGTCTGTCTGTCTGTCTGTCTGTCTGTCTGTCTGTCTGTCTGTCTGTCTGTCTGTCTGTCTGTCTGTCTGTCTGTCTGTCTGTCTGTCTGTCTGTCTGTCTGTCTGTCTGTCTGTCTGTCTGTCTGTCTGTCTGTCTGTCTGTCTGTCTGTCTGTCTGTCTGTCTGTCTGTCTGTCTGTCTGTCTGTCTGTCTGTCTGTCTGTCTGTCTGTCTGTCTGTCTGTCTGTCTGTCTGTCTGTCTGTCTGTCTGTCTGTCTGTCTGTCTGTCTGTCTGTCTGTCTGTCTGTCTGTCTGTCTGTCTGTCTGTCTGTCTGTCTGTCTGTCTGTCTGTCTGTCTGTCTGTCTGTCTGTCTGTCTGTCTGTCTGTCTGTCTGTCTGTCTGTCTGTCTGTCTGTCTGTCTGTCTGTCTGTCTGTCTGTCTGTCTGTCTGTCTGTCTGTCTGTCTGTCTGTCTGTCTGTCTGTCTGTCTGTCTGTCTGTCTGTCTGTCTGTCTGTCTGTCTGTCTGTCTGTCTGTCTGTCTGTCTGTCTGTCTGTCTGTCTGTCTGTCTGTCTGTCTGTCTGTCTGTCTGTCTGTCTGTCTGTCTGTCTGTCTGTCTGTCTGTCTGTCTGTCTGTCTGTCTGTCTGTCTGTCTGTCTGTCTGTCTGTCTGTCTGTCTGTCTGTCTGTCTGTCTGTCTGTCTGTCTGTCTGTCTGTCTGTCTGTCTGTCTGTCTGTCTGTCTGTCTGTCTGTCTGTCTGTCTGTCTGTCTGTCTGTCTGTCTGTCTGTCTGTCTGTCTGTCTGTCTGTCTGTCTGTCTGTCTGTCTGTCTGTCTGTCTGTCTGTCTGTCTGTCTGTCTGTCTGTCTGTCTGTCTGTCTGTCTGTCTGTCTGTCTGTCTGTCTGTCTGTCTGTCTGTCTGTCTGTCTGTCTGTCTGTCTGTCTGTCTGTCTGTCTGTCTGTCTGTCTGTCTGTCTGTCTGTCTGTCTGTCTGTCTGTCTGTCTGTCTGTCTGTCTGTCTGTCTGTCTGTCTGTCTGTCTGTCTGTCTGTCTGTCTGTCTGTCTGTCTGTCTGTCTGTCTGTCTGTCTGTCTGTCTGTCTGTCTGTCTGTCTGTCTGTCTGTCTGTCTGTCTGTCTGTCTGTCTGTCTGTCTGTCTGTCTGTCTGTCTGTCTGTCTGTCTGTCTGTCTGTCTGTCTGTCTGTCTGTCTGTCTGTCTGTCTGTCTGTCTGTCTGTCTGTCTGTCTGTCTGTCTGTCTGTCTGTCTGTCTGTCTGTCTGTCTGTCTGTCTGTCTGTCTGTCTGTCTGTCTGTCTGTCTGTCTGTCTGTCTGTCTGTCTGTCTGTCTGTCTGTCTGTCTGTCTGTCTGTCTGTCTGTCTGTCTGTCTGTCTGTCTGTCTGTCTGTCTGTCTGTCTGTCTGTCTGTCTGTCTGTCTGTCTGTCTGTCTGTCTGTCTGTCTGTCTGTCTGTCTGTCTGTCTGTCTGTCTGTCTGTCTGTCTGTCTGTCTGTCTGTCTGTCTGTCTGTCTGTCTGTCTGTCTGTCTGTCTGTCTGTCTGTCTGTTTTTTTTTTTTTTTTTTATTCTAGGAGTCCAAAAATCTTCTAAAGACGCTGTGTGGGATTCGAATGTGCGCCTACCCACTAAAAACACTCTCCTAGTTCACCTCCACCTTAAATTCCCCTCCGGTACCACCAAGCAGAATTTCTTCGGAGGGGAGGCGTTTTGTGCCTTGTGCACCATCACCAATTTGTTATTCTACGCTTTTGTTGTTATAGTTTGCTAAGCTCTTTCGCTACCTTCATGCTGAGCCATTTAGCTCTTGCTATTAATTTGTTTAATTTCTAGCGTTTCACCGATCAGCGTGCAACATGCGTCGTGCTGAGCCATTTAGCTCATGTTAGTGAATTTGTTATTTTCCTACTTTTGTCGCCATTCAGCGAGGCGCAGTATCATAACGTCCGAGGCCATAATGTCCCAGGACATTATGGCGCATTTTTCCGGGGCATAACGTCCAAACATGCAGATATGTCACGAAGTCCAAGGAAAGAAGGCACATAGGATATTGTGACGCATCCAAACTTTTGGACGTTATTTCGCAAAAAAACGCGACTTAACGACCGGGACAATATGGCCTCGGACGTTGTGATCCGGCCCCATTCAGCGACACTTCAACTCCAGTCAGTGCACATTACAATTTGTTAATTTGTTAATTTG
Source organism: Aedes albopictus (assembly GCF_035046485.1). Lineage (NCBI taxonomy): Eukaryota > Metazoa > Arthropoda > Insecta > Diptera > Culicidae > Aedes > Aedes albopictus. The sequence continues at coordinate 51,170,206 of NC_085136.1, forward strand.
CAATTTGTTAATCTTCTACGTTTTTTCGCCATTAAGCGACTTACTTCGGCTCCTGTTAGTTCAAAACTATCAGTTCACCACGGTCGCTCGCTACTCGGATAGCCCCCGGCGGTGGACCCTTTCTACTCCGACGAAGAGTTCCCCGGCGATGGAAGTTCTTCCGAACCGATCTTCCCGGGTCGGCGTCAAGGTCAGTCCTGAGATTCCGGTTGGAGACTGGCTTCCGGTTCAAAGGCGCCCCAACGACCGTTCTCCGGTGCTTTTCACGGCCTACTCTGTCTAGTCCCCGGCGGTGGACCTAGCCTACTCCGACGGAGAAAATCCCCGGCGACGGAAGTTCTCCCGAACGCGCAGTTCAATCACGACCGGCCAGGTGCCGAGGTCGACCCAGCGATTCCGGTTGGAGGTTGGCTTCCGGTTCACTGGCGCCCCGACGACCACAAACCAGTACTACAGGGGATAGACAAAATGATCGGGACAGGCAAAATTTTCACTTGTCAAAAAATGTTCAACTAGCTGTAACTTTTCGAAAAGTGCATCAAATATTCTCAAATTTTTACTGCAAGTTCATCAACTAGTTGTGTATCAGTGGTTCAAATTTGGAAAAGATCGGGCCATTCTCCACGAAGTTATAACGATTCTTGAAAAAGGTAAAATTATCCGATAGCCAACTTTGAGCTGTTACATCTCCGGATTCAATGAACCTATTGCAATGAAATTTTGACCATTCATGAGTTTTATAATGAACTCCTGAAAACATTTGACTTAACATGAAATTTTTAACAAGAGCAAAAGTTATAGCGATTTTATTTTTTACGCGATTTTTTAGTAAAATGGTCTTTTTTTAATATGCATTCCATTACTTTTTCAATTTATTGGCGGCTATGTTGTTACTTTCCTTCAAAACACATTAATATATAAGTCAATAAGAGGGAAATTAAATGAACTATAATTTACATCTTGAATTTTGAAACGATGTTGATGTTTTGGATAATTTGGTGTTTTATTAGAAAAATAATCTAATCGTTATAATTTTCTTCCGTGTTAAGAATATTAGGTTAAGTCAATGGTTTTTCATAGCTCATTATATAAGTAATGAATGATCAAAATTTCATTGCATTTGGTTCATTGAATTCGGAGATATAACAGCTCAAAGTTGGCTATCGGATAATTTTACCTTTTTCAAGAATCTTTATAACTTCGTGGAAAATGGTCCGATCTTTTCCAAATTTGGACCACTGATACACAACTAGTTGATGAACTTACAGTAAAAATTTTAGAATATTTGATACACTTTTTGAAAAGTTACAGCTAGTTGAACATTTTTTGAGAAGTGAAAATTTGACCTGTCCCGATCATTTTGTCTATCCCCTGTACGTCACGGTCTACTCGGTCTTGTCCCCGACGGTGGATCAAGCCTACTCCGATCGCGGTCAGAGATCCTCTGGTCTTCACGCCATTTCCTTTGCAGCTCGGACAGTATTCGCCTTACTACGCGGTCGACAGCGTTCCATTTCTCTTCTTCGCGGCACATTTCGCGGACGACATTGTCAGCTGTCATACCAGGCAAATCCCTGCGCGCTTCGTCGAATCTGGGACATTCGAAGACGACGTGTTCTGGTGTCTCTTCTTCGTTTCCGCACTCTGGACAGAGAGGCGAAGGTGCGTGACCAAACCGATGCAGATATTTCCGAAAGCAGCCGTGCCCGGACAGGAACTGCGTCAGATGAAAGTTCACCTCTCCATGCTTCCTGTTCACCCACTCAGATACATTCGGGATGAGCCGATGGGTCCACCTTCCATTTCCCGCATTGTCCCACTCTTGCTGCCACTTAGACAACGAATCCGTTCTAACGATGCTCCGCACGTTCCTTGTATTCCTTCGCTGATAGCATTCCACGTCCTCGGCCAGGGTAATGCAAATGGGCATCATCCCAGCGATAACGCATACTGCCTCCGATGAAATCGTACGATAGGCACTTGCGACCCGCATGGCCATTAGTCGGAACACTCTGTTCAGCTTCCCTCGGTTACACTATGTTTTCAGCGCTGCGGCCCAGGCCGGAACTGCATATCTCAGGGTTGAGGTTGCAACGCTAGCCAGAAGGCGTCTCTTGCTGCTTCTCAGTCCGCCGACGTTTGGCATAATCGTAGCAATCGCGTTGACAGCCTTCGACGCCCTTTCGCAGGCGTAATCGACGTGTGCGTTAAGCGCTGTTTGCAGTTCAGAAGGATTTTTTCGGCCTATCTTGATGCATGGGAAATTACTTGCCTGAATCGCCTAAGAAACCGTTTTTCTTCGATCACAGTACGCTGTTGCGAAGAAATGACAGTTCAAATAGCAGTCACCGTGGAAAGTTTCTGCCAGGAATCGGTCAAGAAGTTTCTTGAGCGATTCCTTTCGAACACCAAACTAGGCTTTAAAATTTAAACGGTCGTCGACCATCACCCCCAGGTGCTTCAGCGCACGCTTCGACGCAATTTCGTATTCTCCGACGTTGATGTTTACTGATTGAACGGCTTTCCGGTTGCTCACTAGCACTACTTCCGTTTTATGATGAGCCAACTGTAGTTTAGCTCCCGTCATCCACGCTTCAACGGTGTCCAACGCCTGCGCCGTCAACATCTCGACCTCTTCTAGCGTCTCGCCGGTTACCGTAAGAACGACATCGTCCGCGAATCCAACGATTTCAACTCCACTGGGCAGCTGCAATGTTAGTACTCCATCGTACATCGCGTTCCAGAGCGTAGGACCTAGAATGGAACCTTGTGGCACCCCTGCCGTAATCGTGGTTGATTTTTGGCCCAACTCCGTTTCGTACACCAGCACTCTGTTCTGGAAGTAACTTTTCAGTATTCTGCACAAGTAACTAGGAACACGCATCCTGTGTAGTGCTACGGCGATAGCCTCCCAGCTAGCACTATTGAAAGCGTTTTTCACGTCGATTGTTACTACCGCGCAAAACCGTTTTCCTCTCCTCTTTTGCGTGGCTGCCTTCTCTGCACTATGCACGACTGTCCGGATTGCATCCACCGTTGAGATACCCTTTCGGAACCCGAATTGCTTCCTCGATAGACCATTCTCGCTCTCCGTGCAATGTGTGAGCCTGTTAAGGATTATCCTTTCCAATAGCTTCCCGAGGGTATCCAACAAACATATGGGTCTGTACGATGCTGGGTCCCCTGGCTGCTTCCCCGGTTTCGGCAGTAAGACCAACTTCTGGTTCTTCCATCTATCTGGAAAATTGCCTTCATCAAAGCATTTTTGCAATACTATCCTGAACATGTCAGGGAACGCCTGTATCGCCGTTTTCAGCACTACATTGGGTATACCATCCGGGCCAGGAGCTTTCTTCACCTTCAGACCCTTCGCAACCATTACTAGCTCTTCGTTGGAGATCCGTGAACCTCTGGATTCATCTTCTTCGTCCTCATATGGCGTAGGCGGCCACAGCGTTGGATCATGGTGCGGAAAAAGGCCTTCCACGAAGTTGAAGACGTTTCCGGGCACATTTCAGCGGGGGTCACCGGGCCCTTCAACTTTGCCACCACGATTCGATAGGCGTTACCCCATGGGTTGGCATCAGCTTCTTGGCACAGTTCTTTGAAGCAGTTCAACTTGCTCAGCCTAATCTCCCGTTTGAAAGCCGCGCGAGCTTCGCGAAACACGAGTCTCCGTTCTTCTCTCTCGGCATCAGTTCTTGCCCTCTGAACACTTCTTCTGGCTCTGAGACATGTAGCACGTAGGATACTGAGTGATCCATTCCACCAGTAAGCTGGGCGCCGTCGGAATCTGGGCTCCAACTTCCTTGGCATTGATGCGTCACAGGCTGTTGCTACCGCTTCTGTCAGCTCCTCTGCGTCGAGATTTGCACCGCTGTGTGTCCGAAGCGCCTCGATGAAGAGACCCTTGTCGAAGTCCTGTATCTTCCACTTCCGCTCTCGGGTCCTCGTTCGTCTCGTTACCGAATAGGCTCGCCAGCCGACGGTGTAAGTTATCGCTTGGTGATCGCTGTGGGAGTACTTCTCGCTGACTCTCCAGTTCATGTCCTCCGTAATCGAAGGACTGCAGAACGTGACATCGATTATTGATTCACGTCCGTCTCTGCGGAATGTGCTGACCGTACCGTCATTACAAAGCTTTACGTCCAGCTTCGCCAGGGCTTCCAGTAAGCTGTATCCTCTTGAATTGGTAAGTCTGCTACCCCACTCCACGGCCCAGGCGTTGAAGTCACCTCCGATGATAACCGGCTTTCGTCCAACCAGCGCGTCGGTGAGTGCATCCAACATCCTGTTGTACTCTTCGTCCATCCACCTTGGAGGTGCATAACAACTGCACACGAAGATTCCGTTGATTTTAGCAATTACGAAACCGTCATGTGAGCATTCGATCACTTCTTGGATAGGGAATCTACCCATGACTTGAATTGCCGCTATCTTAGCTCTATCGGCCACCCAGTTGCCGTTCTCGGGGGGAACCCGATACGGCTCCGCAATAATCGCAACATCACACTTTGACTCTGTTGTCGACTGCCACAACAGTTGCTGTGCGGTGTCGCAATGATTCAGATTTATTTGAGTTATCTGCATCATTTTTGGCCTGTCCTCGCCTTTTTGTAGGCCGGGCACTTAAAGCCTCCAGTCGGATGATCATTGCCGTCCTCCGGCTTGCACAGCATGCTCCTGGGTTGCTTCGTGCAGTCCCGAGCAACGTGTCCGTTTCCACCGCATCTCCAGCACCGTTCGGACCTGTCCGGACCCTTGCAGTTCCTCGAGTGGTGACCAAACTCCGTACACCTGTAACATCTCTCCATTTGCTTGGTCAAACGGGGAGCCAGTCGCAGCGAGCACACCGCCCATCCAACTTTGACCTTTTCATTCACCACCAGCTTGTTGGCAGCATCCGCCGGCAATCGGATTGTCGCCGTCTGGGTGCCTCCATACGACTTCCTTATCCGAATCACCATCGGCCCTTCGACGTTGCACTGCGCAGTCAGTGCGCGCTTCAGATCTTCTTCGGTAGTGACCTCGTCCAGATCCTTGATTTCAACCACCGTCTCCTGTGATAAGGCTCTCACGTTAGCCTCGCTGCCCAGGGATTTGGCAACAAGCTCCCTGAACGCCGAGCTCTTAATCATCGGATCTTTCTTGAGCTCGAACAGCATCTCTCCTTTTTGGGTGCGTCTGGTCTTCACCACGTTTTCGCCCAGCTCCTTCAACTCCGGGTCCTCCTTCAATTTACTAAGGAGAGCAGCGTACGTCGTCTTGTCGTTCGCCTCGACGATCAATGCGTCGCCCTTTTTCCTCTCCCTTGGGCGCCGGTGCTTTTCTTTCTTCTTCTGTTCCTTCTTCTTTTCTTCTTTCTCCTTTCGCTTCTTCTTCTTCTTCGCCTGCTGGTTCTCGACAGTGCGCCATCCATCATCACTCCGATTGCTGGCACGCTCCTGTTCGCTTCTCTGTTTCTTCGGGACTTCCTCTTCGCCTGGCGTGTCCCGGCCCCTTTTCTCTGAGCGAGTATTCCGGTGGCTCTTCGGCGTCTCCATGCTTTCAACCGTTGCTCGTTCCGTTGCTTCCATCAGAGACTTCTCGGTTGTTTCCACTCTCAGCTTGAGCGCCTTTTGCTCGCGTTCGGCGGCTATAACAGCAGATTTGATGTTTGCCACCAGCTGCTTAATTTTCAGGTGCACGTTGTGTTTGTCCTTCACAAACTCGTACAGTTCGTTCACCTTCTTCCTCACCTCACCCAGACCCGACTCCTGTACAACACTGCTCTTCGAGGTCGGTGTGAACACTCGTTGGTTCGGAGTCCCGAGCTCCCGTTGGCTCCCTTGGGGCTCGCTCCGTATCGCGCTGCTACTCGTTCTCGCAGCTGTTTCCAGCGGCGTCACTGGTGATCGCTGCACCACTCCACTTCTTCTGAACGCGTCCGCGTTCTCTCCAACTACTTCGGTATAGTTTGATGTCTCCATTCTATTGGGTCCCCCCTCCGCACCGCTATCACCATCCGTTGTATCTAGTCGCTTTCGTGATCTCTTGGTTGTCTATGAAACAGGGAGGCCAAGCGAGGGTTGAACACGTTCCTTCATGGGGTCCGTGTCCAGAGCCAGATCAGCGTAAGTCGGGAATGTTCCATCCGAGCCTAGTACCCATCAACGTGATGGACAGATGATGAACGTATCCGGAGGCCTGCCAAGGTTTTACCGGGACGGAGGCAAACGTGCCATTAGCCCACTCGCCGTTTCAAGTTGGTGTCACCCTACTTTACTCAGGGAGCAGAATAGCCCGAATGTCAGCCCATCGTCGCCATCCAATCCATAATCCGTAGTCCGGTGTCGTTAGCGTTTACCAGTATGCCATAATCAGGATCTTACTGGCATCGATCCTGATGTGCCGGTTGGCACTCCAAGTGTTTGGGCTAAGGCACTTTGGAAACGGTACCAGGTCGCTTGCACGGAGTTGCTTGCGGATGTGTGGCTTTTTATAGGGAACCAACAGAGCCCACTGTTGGAACCCCACCACATCCTAGGCATACTCTGCTTGAGCTGTCTGGAAACCAGAAGCCCGGTCACTCCCCGAAGGAAGAGCCAAAGGTGGTAATCCACACGGGTGTGTGGACGGTTTTCGCTTAGGAAATATTCCCAAGCTTCCACCCGACTCGCAGAAGGGGGGGTTCGTCAAGCCCCTGGACTCCTGTCCCTGCTGCCCTGGTCTGTCTGTCTGTCTGTCTGTCTGTCTGTCTGAGAACACATTATAACTGTTTACCTGTTCTACAATCTGTGTTAGTAAAACCCTCTTTCCAACTTTCCCCGACGTTCCTTATCGTTGACTACATTACATAGTAAAATCAGACAGTCGGATTAACTGCGGGCGACACTTGGGGGCTATCCGGTAGCCACAATTCGATTGAAAATGGCTTCGGTACCGATGGTGGATGCAAATCTCAGACTCACGTTACTTTACCACTCAAAAATCGTGATTACATTTTCAATCCAGCATTGAACAGAGCGAGGGGAGGGCGGAGCAAGAGAATCTCATTGTATTAGGGAAGCCCTTGTGCGCCAGAGATTTGCAATCAAATATCTACTCGGATGTGATTTACGATTGGAGCCGCGGAAAATCGAACCGTAGTTTCTACAGTCGTAAAAATTGGATTGGAAATTTCCAAAGCGGGTCTGATTTTATTATTTTCACATCGACACCACCATAGTTATCCCGTGTAAGGTGTTCGCAAGGTGAGAACGAACAACGTGGAAGCATGAAAACGATACCCAGATATAGGGAATCGCGCTACTTGGGCGGTGGCTTCTATATTCGTCTGTTTTCCACTATAACTCAGTCAATCTTGAACCAATTGACACAATTCTTGGAATGCGGTGAGATAGGTATAGTATCTACCCGTGTACAAAATTTCAAGTCAATCGGTTCAAAATTGACCGAGTTACAGTGGAAAACAGACGAAAATAACAGACGAAGAAAACCACCGCCCAAGTAGCGCGATACCCTACCTATATGATGGCGGGTTTTTTTTTCAGTTCACTGATCCTAGGCTGTGCTCTACTGAAATTCGGAAGTTGCAATCAATGTGATGAGCCTGTCGTTGCGCAGATGACGGCGTCCTGTGCCGGTGAGCCTTTGCCATTTTCTTATTTCTGACTGATGATAATACTTTTTATTTTTACTAGCCTATTATTCTAGTTCTTGAAACAGTCTTTTATAAGCACTGTTATGGTTACTAGCTGTGCAATAATGGTCTTTTTGCATGACTTGGACATGCACATAGATACTCTATATCCAAGTTATTCAAGGAAATGTCAATTACGAAAGCTCCTGGCCCCTGGGCTGACCGGGAATCAAACCAGTTGCCCTTTGTTACGTCTTACTAAAAATTTGCGCATTTATCCTTTATTCTCTCTGAATTACTCAATCATTGGCAATTCCAAGATCACAAAACGAAGAAGAAAAATCATCTGTACCACTAATAAAAGTTTTCTAAAGAATTCCACCTCTTTAAAATATGTCGTTCCACTGCATCGCATTCCGACCGATTAACGACGCAATCTTTTAGAAAACTTTTGGTAAAGTATAGCTTAGGATGGAATAAATTAGCCATCCTTATGGTGGCAGACTGTTACTTGAGCACCGCCGTTGTCGACCTCGACGACGCACAACACCATGAACAAGAGCCACGAAAAAACAATCGATTTCACACTTCGAGCAGGGCACTGACTGTTGACACAGACTTGGCTGCATGCCCAGTCGGGGTCTTGACGTCAAGGACACGAACATAGCAATCATTTGATGACATCTACGAACAGCTCCAGCTGCACAGTGACCCAGACCCAGACTGCCTGCCTACTGTGTTTTTGACATACACTCCCGATCAAAAGTTTAGGGGTCACCCCCTCAAAAATATGGGCCTTAAAAAATGGCATAAATCATCTCAGAATCTATTCTTCCAAAAATCCTATACAAAAACTTTATTTTCAGAAGTTCTCTGAATAAATATTTTGTCCTGCACAGTAAATCAAAATACAACCATCGCGCAACAATAACGACAATGTCGCAACCTGAATTTGTTGCGACATTCTACCCAATGCGACATAGGTTTGTCCCAACTTGAACAGAATAGGACAAAGATCGTGCACCACGAGTTTAGAGATTTCTAAGGCTTGCATTGTGATTTTCGAGCGGTAACTGCGAGTCGGTAAACACTGCAACGCTGCTGAAGATGTATCATCAAAAAAGTTCGATTTTGGGTTGGTAATAATTGATTATTCACGAGTTGAAAAGTACGCAACAAATTCAGCTTCCGTTTTGTCTGCAACAAAAACTTTCGAGATCATGTCATTATCTGTTACCAGATGGGATAATGACTAATCGCCGCATCTTCTTTGTTGCTTGTTTTGTGCTTCTTTTGTCTGACAATTCTCTTCACTGGTCCTGGATCATTTCGTTTTTCTTTCAGGATTTTTTTTTTTTCAACATAAATTGTATAAGAAATTCTTCTATGATTTCCCTCAGGCATCTCCAGGAGTTTTATTAAGGATTTCTTCAAAATTCGTCAATGAATTTATATACAAGAACTCCACCAGTATATGTGTCTGCAATTTTCACTGGATTTTTGGCAGAAATTTTTAAGGGATTCATTCCGAAATTTCTCTACGTATTTCTTCGGATAACTTTTCAGTATTTGTTTGATTTTTTCGTTACTTGAGAGGTATCTCAAGGAGTTTCTTCAGGTATTTTCCCAGGAATTTTTCCAGTTACTCCTCTGGAGATAATTTCAGAAAATGTTTCAGGAACTTTTAACCAGGAAACACTTTTGAAGAATTTCATAAATTTCATCTATGAATCTCTAAAGTTTTCACGAGGGATTTTTTTGGGAAGGAATTCCTTCATACAATCATCCAGGGATTTCTTAAGAACTTCCTTCAGAGATTCTTTCAAGAATTCTTCAAGGAGTTTTTTTTTCTGCCAAATATCTGCAACAGCTTCTGGAATATTTGAAACGATTCATGCATGAACCTTTAAAGGAAACCCACGAGATATTTCTGACGGAGTCACAGGAACAATTACTAAAAAAAATGAGGGATGAGAAAAAAAGAACAAGGGTTTGGAACCTGAGATGCGTCATAGTAAAAGATTTTTTGAACATGTATTGAACGGTGTTATAACTTCAATAAGTCATTAAGTCAACAAAATTGATGATTTCGGTGGTCAGATAGTTATTCTGAAAGCTGAAATAAGCAAATTGAAAGCTGAGAATGAGCAATTAAAAAAATCTCTGTCGATGCTTTCAATTGAGGCTGCAGCAGTTACGGATGTAGTTCATAAGCATGAAGTGAATTTGGATATGCATCAACGAGAAAATATATCAGCAAATGTCATTATTTTGGGAATCCCACGTGTTCCGAATGAGAATACCAAGTCTTTATTCGATGCAATTTGCCGGACATTGGGCCTTGAATTTCCTAACAGCTCCATTGTTTCATGTGCTCGATTAGCTGCGGCCAAAGGTGAAAATCAACCGATCAAAATCACATTCAGTAATATCCAGGGCCCTGACAGCGCCATAGTAACAGCATGTATTCAATCGTAGCCAGCATAACTCAATTTCAAGCGGTGGGTCCAAATTGTCAACCGCATTAGCAACGGATCCAAGCCGTCAAAAGTGTAAACATTTTTAGTTTGTTTTCTAGGTTTTCTACCTACAAGTTTGGTTGTCAAAGTTTGAACTACAAAGCCGCATAGCAAATCAATCGCCTCTGGTTAGGTCCCAAGGGGAACGAAAATATATCGGGCAAGCGACTGCCGGAAAGACCAATCTCGATGCCCATTATGCGTCGCATTCAAGCTTGCATCATTGGTCCACTGTATCGTCGTCTTCCTGCTTCCCGTTCTCCATGTTGTCCCTCGTGAGATCATCGGATTGCTGGCAGAATTCAGCTGGGTCTCAACCAGATTTCTGTGCCTCAGTTCGAGTCTGGTAATTATCGTCGGGATCAGCTGATGGCCAAATGGGTTTTGCGAATTTTTCTGCAGCTGAAGAGTTTTTTTTTCGACGAGCGTTATAGGCCTCGACACCTGTACCAGAGATTACCAGGTACATGGTAGGCCTCCCTTGCCCAGTAGAAATGCGAGTGGGAGCCTCCGATGCGTGTATGGAACGGATTTCAATGGGTCAAATGTCCAGCGACAGCAGGGAAACCTAGCTTAATTTTGGCCGATCTCGCGGAGTGCAAAATAGAGATCATCGAGCGGAACAACGACGATATACTGTAGGAATTTTGGTTCTCCAATAGAGGAAATGAAAAGAACTAAACCCAAACTTGTCCATTTATCCCATCCCTCAAATGTTGATGACGGAAACGATAGAGAAAAATCTGATTGAATACATGCTGTTACTATGGCGCTGTCAGGGCCCTGAAAAAATCAGACAGATAAACTGTGTTTGCTGCGATGTAAAAGTTATGCTCTTTATGCTTTTTATGCTTTTGAAATTTAATGCTGGCTACGCAATAGAAGGTAATATCCGTGATAAGGAAGCGTTGATTGCGAAGAAAAAGCAATTTGGCCTGTTGAAAGCGTCTATGATTGGAAGTATGCGTTGGCCTCACGGTTGGTCCAACAAAATTTATATCAGAGATGATTTGTCGCCACTATCGATGGACATCTTTCGAGAACTTAAAAAGCACCAAAGTTCGTTGAATTTCCAATATGTTTGGCTGAGTCGAAATGGAACTATTCTTGTCAAAACATCGCAAGATTCCAGGCCTATCAAGGTGAAAAATCGAACCGAATTGAATAAGCTTATATCAAGCAGACAGTAAATGCTGTGAACACTGCAGTTGCACATAGCTTACGTATCAAGATGGAACATTCAAATCATGCTACAAATTACCATTTAGACAACGCATCTGCGCAGATAATCTCATCTATTGGAATAACTATGCTGCAAATTAACATTCGAGGTATCACCAGCTATAGCAAACTGAACACTTTTGTCATTTTTCTGCGGAACTTGAATGTGGTGGTCGACGTTGTGGTGATAGGAGAAACGTGGATCAAGGAAGGAAGACCTAAATTCTATAATATTCCTGGATATAAAAGTAGAGTAAGGTGGGGCAAAAGTTCGACCCTAGTTAAAAATTCAACTTTTTTTCAAAAAATCTAAGCAGATAAAAATAAATGAGTACCGTGTGGTGATTCTACCATCCATGAGCTAAAATTTTGCTGAACAAAGTAATGCCAAATGTCTTATCAATTTTGAGTTACAACACTTTTTGTATGTGTGTGTCTTATTCGAACTCTTGCCCCACTACTGGGGCAAAAGTTCGAATCTAGTGTTTGTGGTATTTCGCTAACCGTAGCACACTATTTCGACACTTTGGTAATATGAATATCTGAAACCACTTAATATTTGTTGTTGGAACTGAAATGCACTCTAAAGTTCGATCTGGATTTTACCCAAATCAGGGTTAAATTTAATACACCAAAAATTAGTAGTTTTCCGCCAAATCCAGATAAAACAACATTTTTTTTTCAACTTCGATCGAATTTTCTTACTAATTCCATCATTCTTAGAGATCATATGTACATTTTGCACAATTTTAGGTTTTTACCTAAAGTTGCCACATGACTCGAACTTTTGCCCCACAATTCGAACTTTTGCCCCGCTATGTGTAAAATATGATTTCCAAATCTTTTTTGCAAAAAGTTATACATGCTAAAGCATCTTCAAAATATACCTAGTTACGCCCCAAAATAAAATATCGAATTCGATTTCATTACAATTCCATTCCATGCGTTGGAAGGACCATGACATGTTACAATTTTTTGATCAAAAACCAACATTCTGTCATAACTTTTCGAAATATTGATCAATTTCCATAATTTTTGGAGTGGAAGACTCTTTTTCTAAAAGGCTTCGAACAGCCTTGACACCCGAAAGAAATAATTTGAATTGAGCTCAAAAACATCAAAAGAAACTCTTGCCCCACTCGAACTTTTGCCCCACTTTACTCTATATATTCATGTCGAAGCAACTCCTCCGGCGGGCTAGCTATATTTGTTTGAGAAGGCTTTAACTTCAACGTTAAGAAGAACACGATGGATAACGGATAGCATCATGTAGCGGTAGAACTTCTGGCTTCTTCTGGTCGTGTTTTAGTCCATGGCATCTACCGTCCGCCTGGCTATGATGTCAACAGCTTTTTTAATCACGTTGAGAGTATAGTATCTTCGGGGGACTCCCAGTGGCCTTGCTTTTTACTAGGCGATATGAATATTGCCGTGAATGATTTGGAATCTCAAGGGACCCAACGTTATCTACAACTGTTGACATCTTATAATATGATCGTGACAAACACACACATTACGCGTCCAGCCAGCAATAACTTGCTCGATCATGTTATCACACAATCAGATATCTCCGATCGTTTCAAAAACTATACTGTAGTGCAAAACGAGCCAATTCTACATACGCGACGAACGTGCTATCGTTCGTATCCCAACGCTTACGTTTGCAAATTGATTACAACAATGTATCGCTCGCCAAATCGATATGACCATACGACGGTTCGATCGAGACGACGACGACGCGTCGTCCGCTGACCTAAGCATAAATCACTCCAGGAAACTTCCATAAGGTTCTATGTAAACACATTGTATGATATGCTTTTGGCAGTCTGGCTGGCCATATAAAAGGGGTCTTCCCAGGCCGAATAAATCAGTTCAATTTGGTCTTCGGACCTCAACGCATAACGTGGTTCTTAATCGATATCACCGCCGAGTGCCTTTAATAAGACACAGCATTACAATACAATCGATTGTAGTCTTAGCGACCACCGCTATGTACTGACGCAATTCACTACAAAAATGAGCAAGACCAGTAAAACGCTAACTAAAACCCTGGGGAACCACCGATTGGTGAACTCGAACTTCCAACGGTTTCTACAGTCATCTGAATTCAGTGTATTCGACCCTAATGATCGTATATCGCTTATCACCGATAAATATTCTCAAGTAGTGAACAGATTTTCGACCACAATATCGGTAGAGGTTAAAGTAAAACCCAACACCTGCCCTTGGTACAACTTTGACATCTGGAAACTAAGTAAAATCTCCAACAACCTTTTTCAAAAATTGAAAAACAGACAGATTAAATACGCGTCTCAAAAGTCTTTTAGAACACGCGAACCACAAGCTAACCACAGCCAAGCGTCTTGCTAAATCAGCACATTATCGGAAAATTTTCGCCTCCTACAACCCCAAGCATCTTTGGAGCAAAATAAACGAACTAATTGGAAACACATCGGGAAAGGAAAATTCTCCAGTTCTTGAAACTGACGGAATCGAAAGCACCAACCCTGCTGATGTCGGACGAATTTTCAATGCCTTCTTTTCATCTGTTGGGGAGAATCTTGCAAGCAACCTGGTATCAGACGGAAACATCAATAAATTCAACACAATGACTACATCTAATAGATCAATGTTTATACGACCAACGTCTCAAATGGAAGTTTATAACATCATCTCCGGATTAGATGTGTCCAAGGCTACTGGAATAGATGGTTTCTCGGTTATGGCACTGAAACAAAATAGTGTAGCATTGTCCGCCATATTATGCGATTGTTTCAATGACAGCGTTTCGTTGGGTATATACCCGAAATGTCTCAAAACAGCACTCGGGTTTCCTGTTTTCGAGGGAGGTAATCCAAAGGATCCAACGAACTATCGACCGATATCTGTTCTATCATCAATCAACAAGGTTTTTGAAAAATTCTATCCTTGCGGTTAAATTGTTTCATGGATGTTACTGGATCGTTATACCACCGTCAATTCGGATTTCGTCAAGGGTCGTCAACTGAGGTGGCAGTATTAGAATGGGTTGATGATATAGCTTGCTCAATCGATCGTAAAATGTGTGCTGCAACAGTGTTTTTAGATCTTTCAAAAGCATTTGACACCATAAATCATCGAATCCTGTTGCAAAAGCTGGATGCATATGGAGTTCGCGGCTCTGCTAATGACCTTCTACGCAGTTGTTTATCTGATCGCTATCAACAAGTTGTGGTATCTGGAATTAGAAGCCCAACCTGTGCTATTACGTGTGGTGTACCGCAAGGTAGCAACCTCGGTCCTTTATTATTTTTGATACGTCAACGACGTAGCGAGGTTGAATCTGAAAGGAAAGCTGAGACTTTTTGCGGATGATACTGCAATTTCTTACGAGGCCAGTAATGCTTATGAGCTGAACCAATGCATGTCAACCGATCTACAAATGGTAATGGATTATCTAGAGAACAATCTTTTGGCGTTAAACCTACAAAAAACCAAAATGATGCTTTTTGGAGTCAACGATGCCCAGTGCCGACCTGTTTTAAGAATTAGAGGAGTCATAATTGAAGAAGTTGACCGTTTCAAATACTTAGGTGTGCTCATTGATAACCTTTTGAAATGGGACCTCCACATCCGTGAAATAGTTGCCAAGTGTGCATCACTGTGCGGGATACTAAGGAAACTTACATCGTTTGTGCCTCGTCACGTCCTTTTGAAGATGTACTACGCCTTCATCCATTGCCGATATCAGTACGGTATATCTGTTTGGGGTTCTTCGTACAACACGTATTTGAAGGAGATACAAGTACAGAAGAATCGGTGCGTGAAATCCATTTATAGATTACCATTTCTTCAACCTACAAACACTCCTTACAGCGCAATGGATCACAATATTCTTTCAGTTGTCGGGTTATATACCATGAAGGTTGGAGTAACAATGTTCAAGATTATCAACAACGAGAATCTTCACCACAATTGGAGTTTTAGTGCAGACAAGCTCATCTGCTACAGCGTAGTGGGTTTAGAACAGAAATAGGAAGAAGAAGATTTGTGAATACGGGTCCAAGTGTTTTTAAACAAATACCGGATAGCATTAAGAATTCTGCTTCGATTAGTTTGTTTAAAAAAGGTATGGCGAATCACATTAAAAACAATATCAATAACTCTATTATACATTAGTAGATAGATAACAATAGCTAGTTCAACTAACTGCTAAAAACGACCCTTTAAAAGAACTTTAGTTCATTAGGAATCGTGTAAACTAGACTACTTTAATACTTTGTGAAATAAATGAAATGAAATGAAATGAAGTGAATCCTCTAATGGGTGTCCCGACTCAAATTGTATCACGGAAAATACTGAATAACTTTTGACTGCATGCATCATGGCAAACTTATAGTCTAATTTTAAGACATTTTGATTCACTAACAGTGAAGCTATAACCTGGAACCATTTTCTGAATGAGTTTACAAGATTCCCAAAATCTAAATTTCTTGCGTCGGAGATATCTCCGTTATTACCCGAGCAGAAAAAAATAGCAACTGAATAACGTATCACGGTATTAATCTTAAATACTAACATACCTCGACATGCCCTTCAATAGGTGGACATGAGGCAAAATAACAAAAACGGATACCATAATTTTGTATGGAGAACGCCTTGAAAATAACAAGTAATGTTATTTCAATAATAAATGCATAATCTAAAAGTTAGCGTACTATATTTGTTATTCAAAAAGAATTGAATAACAAAGAAATAACATGTTTTGTTATTAAGCTGTGCATTTGTTCGACAGCTCCATGATGTAATAGCAAAACATGTTATTCAGTTATTTCACTGATAAATCGACAAATACCGCATCAATACAAAACTCTGCACAAAAACCTCCAATTGATATTGTGCTGTTCTCATAACATTTTGTAGAATAATGTTATAATAACAATGTTAGGTTTCAGAGCACAGGTTGTTCTTTGCATGATATTTGTAAGGTATTCCCTTCTGCTCCTGTACTAAACCGGTTCTGATGCAAATTGGATGACATGATCTACACATAATAAACTTACATTATAAAATCAGCCATTTCGATGCATGCAATCAAAAGTTATACACTATTTTCTGTGGTGCAATTTGAGTCGGGACACCCTTTAGAAATCTATTCAGAAGTTCCTTCGGTGATTTCTTCAGAGATTCCTCAAGTTTTTTTTATCGATTTTTCTAAAGTAATGAGTTAACGAGTAGCACATATTTTTCTTGAGCGGTGGTTTCACTTTCACCCAAGCTTTCACCTTTGAGTTCAAAAGAATCGTTCAAGTAACTTCTTGATCGATTTTTTCCAGAAAGCCTCTACAGCGACTGCCATTTGAATTGTCATTTCTTCGCAACTTTGTACTGCGACCCACGGTGTATATTCCCGAAATCTGACAGGTTTTTGATGACGTAATTCAAATCGTTCATAGGCGATCTAGTACTCCACCCAATTTGATCCACGAGAAAGACGATAAGAACTACGTCACATGTATAGATGTTTACATAGGTTACTTGCCTGCCTTGTGATGTTTATGCCGTGCTGCGACCGAAGAAAAAACGGTTTTTTGAGCAAATTAGGCAAGGAATTTCCCATGCACCAAGGCAGGCTGAGAAATTCCTTCTGATCTGAAAACAGCCCTTTGCTCTTGCTCCTCGACGTGAGGACATCATAGCATGCTTCGTTCAAATGACACATTCGCTTTCAAGTCAAACCGTCAAAACCTCCACACGAAAACAACATGGACGGATGTCCTCAATCATCCGAGGTCACAGGGGAGCCATGCTTGGAACGCGACATTCTCGAAGCCAAATCTCTTCGAGACGAGAGAAGTGTAAGCATTGAAAATGCACTGATCAACGCGCGAAACATCCTGCAGGCCCACATTGGCGGGAACGGCGATAATCTGTAGGTTCCCCCCTTAAGGCTCATATTATCCAAATCTGGAAAGGCACTTTTCTCCAGAATGACGAAAAAGCGAACAAAACCAGCGTGTCCGATTGTCATAATTGACTAAATAAACAATCGGACATTCTTATTATCTTCGATTTGTGGATTATTTTGGGAAAAAGTGCTTTTTAGTTCTGGAACATTTTCCATTTTCAATAGAGCTTTAATAATTGTTCATGGTGTTTAATTCCGAAGATGATCGTTCTTGTTTTCATTTTTTTCTAGATTCACCCTGTTGATGCGCCTAATCTCGAGGATACTTGCTGAGAAACCCGGAAATGCGGTGGACTTCTTCGAAGAATACTGCCGGCTGGTAAAGCAAGGCCATTTCATTCACCCGGATTTTAAACTGCGAGATGAAAAAGGCGTGGAAAACGAGCGAAAGGTTGAGTTTGCGAAGAGCGTTCAACAGAAGATCCGCTCCCTTGAGCACCTGCATTCGGCTCCGATGTGGTCCCAGATCGGGTTCACCCTGCCGCCTTCGATGGATTACTTCGTTGACAGGCAGATGGAGCTACTGAGGGCAACAGATGGTGCCAAACAGGTTCTTTTCTGGGGTGTAGTGCACTCTTTGAGCGGCAGCTACTACGTAATCGAGGTGGAGCGGGACAGTTTCGAGGCGGTGCAGCTGGAGCTTCAGCTCAGTCAGGAGAAAACGGAAATCGCCCGGGACGTGATCGAGGGACTTTTGCGGGCCACGGTTTCGGATGATACGATAATTTCGGACTGGTGCGGAGCCGAGTCGATGGTGATGGAGATGATCGATCAGATTCTGGAGTTTGCCATTCCGCCGGACACGGACGAACAACTTGCGACGGCAGTGGCCGTTCCTTTGCTGGACAGGATCGTGGAGGAGGCCATTGACGAGGCGCAAGAGCCGGAAGTGGAACTCAGCGTGATGGGCAGCCTGGATGTGATATCCTGTAATGCCACTATGGCATCGTCGGATATGAGCTTGAATCAGCTCAAGTTCGCTTCCGCGAAGGCATTGCTCGAGGTCAAGATGAACGTCTTCCTGTATTACGTTTGCTGTGATCCCATCGAAGGAGCCTGGAGTGAGCTGCCAACTGGGATAACCCTGGATAAGATCATGAACTCCTGTTCCACGAAACGATACTTCAAAGGGAATTTGGAATCAAAGTTGGCGAGTGGTCTGGTGGAACGTGACCACCTTCGCGCCATTCTAACCCGCGTTTCCATGGACCGATATGCTGCACCTCTACCATCGGAAGAACCACCATCGAACCACCAACGTCCACGGTTGATAACGGAGCGTGACGTGGCCGTTTATTACAAGGCAACAGGATTCGCACGCGACTGGCATCGGATGAATAACGAGCAAATTCCGAGAAGCGCCGGATGGCGTAAATCCAACACCTGGCCCGGTTCCTATGCCTATGGGAGGGACTTTTTCATTTACTGTGGGTGGGGCGTGATGAACTGTTGAGCTGCTGGACGCGGAGGACGACTGGTTGTAACTGAATGACATGAAATAGGCTGTGACGGATGGGAAATTTTGCGTGCAAAATTATTCAGTAGCGATGGCTGCGAGGCCTGCCTTTTTGCGAGAGCACTCTGAATATATACATGTTTGGAATGGATCCCTAAATAAATGAGATTAGTTATTTTTGCGTCCTATTTGGGGATTGTTTGATTCGGCATAAATCCAGTCTAGCTGATGGTTGGTGCTGTGTTACTTTGAAATCAGTTATTAAGTCTGTTTCATGTTTTTGGCAGTATCTAGTTCCTAACTAAATCCATTTGGTGGCCTGCACGAGCTTAAGTTGGCTTAATTGAATGGAACACTGCATCAAATTCGGTCCAAAACAAAAGTAGTCGAATTCAAAAATGATAATCTGCGGATCGAAAAAGATGCATTAGATTATAAATGTTGATTGCCCTGAACTGTGCTTTCGTACAAAATCATGAAGCTAGGCTTAGTGAGTTGATATTTATTTCGGATATAACATACTCATCAGAGGGAGTGCGATTGTTACTCAAGGCATGTCACGGTCATTTACCGTTTCAACACATTTGCTGTTTGAAGCAAGAACCAGGTAAAACATGATGTGAAACCATATGGATCTCAGGAGTTTCTCAATGAATTTCTCTAAAAACTTTTCTTGGAATTAATCACTGGGTATATAGCTACAGAATTCCTTACATGTATTCAGAATTTTCGGAACTTTCCTATGGAATTCTTTCAGGCAAAAACTCTTTAAAGCTCCTTAGCAAATTCCTTCAGAGATTCTTGCAAGGATTCTTCTATCGATACCTTCAGATTTTTTTCAGGAATTCATTCAGAAGTTCTTGCTGGAATTCCTCCAGAGCCTCTTTCAGGTATTTCTCCATGTATTCTCCTGCAATACGATCAAGAATTGCTCCAGTGATTACCTTAGACATATCTTCTGAATTTTCTCCTCGAATTACTACTTGGCGTTTCTCTACAAATTCGTCTAGAAAACTCTCGAGAGATTAATCTTGAAGTTCCTCCAGGGATTTCTCCAAAAGTTCCACCACGTATTCCTCCAGAACTGCTTCATAAATTTATTTAAGGATTTATTCAGAGCTTTCTCACCTATGGAGAGTTCTGCAGTTCTTCCAGGTATTCCTTTGGAGGTTCTTTCTAGAAAATCGTTTGACTTATTTATCCATTCCTCAGTTTAGAAGAGAAAAAAATACATTGCTGATTTTATAATTTGATTGACGAATAATGCCTGGACCCGTGCCGTAGTGGTCACACGTTTACTTCAAAAGTGATTGGTCATGAGTTCGATCCCAGCCCTGGTACTTGTTGTTTTTCGTCAGTTGTGCGATTACGTTTTCGTGACGATGTTTTTATTGATCGTCTGTTTCTATGTGCATTAAACCTCTAGCAGCCATCTTCTTAAAGCTTTCTATCTGTTTTTCTATAAAGTTAAAGTTTTCAGATTTTAGATTCTATGTCCTTACTTCTAACTGTTTGCTTCTCGTTTCAAATTATCGTATCTCGTTTCCCGTTTCTAATGTCCAATTTCTAGCTTCTTACTCTTAATTCCAAAATTCGGCTTTAAACCTCAAGCACATAACGCTCTTAGTTTCACAACATTCCATTCACATTTTCTGTGCGATTTGTGCCAGGCATTTTCTCATGGCAGTGCAGAGATACAGGAAGGCATAAAAGCTATGCAGGAGTTGGTATCAGCTGCTTCTAGTTGACCAGTGAATTCGTGAGACCCGCGCCGAACATGATACGGCACGATGCATCGCCGTTAGATGTTCCCTTCGTCGTCGCCATCAGCCGTAACCATTGAACCTAGAGTCACTAGAGTTCCGGTTCATTTCAGAAAATTCCTTTTCCTGTGTTCTTTCACGATAAAAAAAATCTCTCTTCCTTGCGTTTGCTGCAAATTGAAAAACAGCGCTCTTCCCTCCAGTTCATCGAGGTGAATTAATAGCCGGAATGTCGTGGCCGTTGCTATTTCAGCCACACTTGGACAGAGCTGAACTAAAAAAAAATAGACAAATGCAACCCGTTCGTGGCAACTCAACGATTACGGACGTGCTCTTGTTGGTGAACGTTGCTTTTTCAGAACGACTCTGCACTAAGTATGGGAACCCAGAACTATACGCTTCGTTAGGAAATCTTGCTGGTAGTTCTTCCTCTAAGTGAACATTTATTATTTCCCAATTATATTTTTGACAATTAACTTCCTGCTGAAATTTTGATTTCAGATTTGTTTTGATACATTTGGGTTACCCTACTAAACGATATCTGTAGCTTGCAAGTCCGTTCTAAAAAGAAAATAAAAACTTTTAACAGACATAAGCTAGTTTTTCTAGTGTGATGCTTTTGGTTAATTGCCTCTCAACTTTCCAGCAGAGCTGCCTTCCACATTCTCGATTTGGACATGACCCTTTTGGGAAATCTGACAGATCTGGGATGTGTACGACAGTTTGCTAAAAGCTCATTATCGCGAGTTAATCCTCTAATACCCAAATTTTTGATTTTGATCTAAACAGCATGTTTCGTCATTTAAAATCGAAGATGATTCTTTTAATTCTCGATTTTGTGAATTTCGGTTTTTTTTTCCATTTTTTTTTATTTTTGAACATCCCTACACTTTTAAATTTTTCCTGGAAGCCTGTTTGGCATACGGACTTTTTGAGACGAAAACATTTTGAGATTTCATGATTATTGTTAAAGTACATTTATTTTGTTTTTTTTTTTTCAATGAAAAGTTCATTTCCGTGTAATTGTATGGTAAACTACCTGTCCCCGGCAAACTTTGTCTTGTCTACTGCGTTTTTTGACGTTTTAAGTTTCTAGCCAAGACCAAATCCCCGGTCCCCCGGTATGGAAAACCGATTTTCAAAAACTATCAATTTTTCTATGTTTTATGCCTCATAAACCTTCTTTGGGTGAAAACTAACAGAACAAAACTAAAACGATAGAAATAGGACCTTCCGTTCGCAAGTTATGCGCGGTCCCACGTATGCCACTACATGTTTATATATATAGATAATTTTAGAGTGTAATCAACTCCCTTAAACTATTTTACTATGAAGGAATGATTTTTTTTTTTACTTATTCGTTTATTTGGAAGGCTCGGGCGCCACATGGGCATAACTGAGCCGAAATCTTTTGTTTTTACAATGATTTTAAATTTTACAATTTATTACTGCCTTAAAACTATGTTAGTTTGGGAAGCCGAAGTACTCGCGGCTGTTTCGAGGTTAAGGATTGAAGAAGAAAAAAAATGGGAAGGACGGATTAATGGATTTAAAACTAAATTATTTGCTAACTTATACTAAAACTTTGATGGGACAAATTGTCCATATCTGTAACGGAACCAAAAAGAAAGGACTTTATCGGTAGAAAACGACAAGAAGAGGACAAACGGAAGGGGGTGACGACAGACAGGGGCGAACAACAAAACCAAAAGGCGGACAACGAAAACAAGGAACGTACTACATCAAACTCTGACATCAACACGTTTCAAAAACTGGTAAATCAGGTTCATGTATTCCAAATCAAGTCCTGCCAACACTTCTCTAACGGGTTTCTGTTGTTTTCCTCGGACCCGGAGAATTTCATGCAGCTCAGATCTGACCTCACGATACTCATTGCATCCCCACACAACATGTTCGATATCCTGGTAAGCCACGCCACAGACACAGAGATTGCTTTCTGAGAGCCCAATACGGAAGGTGTGTGCGTTCAACAAATAGTGGTTGGACATCAGCCGACACATCACACGAATAAAATCGCGGCCTAAATCCAACCCTTTGAACCATGGCTTCTTCGACACCTGTGGGATGATGGAATGCAACCATCTACCCATCTCTCCATCTCTCCATTTGTGTTGCCAGCTGATCAAGGTCTCCTGACGGGCCAATGCAAAAAATTCGTCGAAGGCGATTTGACGCTCGTAAATATCGCCTTCGCTAGCGCCCACCTTAGCCAGAGAGTCCGCTTTCTCATTGCCCGGGATTGAGCAATGTGAAGGGACCCAAGCTATGGTGATGATGTATGAGCGTTTGGACAAAGCACTCAAGACTTGGCGTATTCCTTTCAGGAAGTACGCTGAGTGCTTCATCGGTTTCATTGACCGAACAGCCTCCAGAGAGCTTAGACTGTCGGTAAAAATGAAGTAGTGCTCAGGTGGAAGAGTGCGAATGTACTCTAAGGTGTAGTATATAGCCGCTAGCTCAGCAATGTATACCGAACATGGCTTTTGAAGCATGAAGGTGGCGCTATGAAATTCGTTGTAGACACCGAATCCAGTCGAATCATTGGTTTTGGAACCATCTGTGAAGAACTGTCTGGCCCCGCTAACATGCCCGAACTTACTTGCAAAAATTTGTGGAATACATATGGAACGAAAAGATTCCGGTATACCGGTGATCTCATCCTTCATAGAGAGATCAAAATCCACAGAGGAGCTGTCGAAGTCTGAGAAGTTGTCACGATTGGTGTTAACCGGATTTGGGCTTACCTCCAGTGTCATGTACCAGTAGTACACACTCATAAAACGAGTATGGGGATTCTGTTCGAGCAGCTTTTCGAAGTTTTCTATGACTAACGGATTCACAACCTCGCATCGGATGAGGAACCGGAACGACAACTCCGCAAAGCGGTCTGTCAGAGGCTGTACACCAGCAAGTACCTCTAAACTCATTGTGTGAGTCGAGTTCATGCAACCTAACGCGATCCGAAGGCAACGGTACTGAACCCGTTGAAGCTTCAGCAAGTGTGTTTTCGCCGCGGATTGAAAACAGAAGCTACCGTATTCTAAAACCGATAGAATGGTTGTTTGGTACAGCCTGATCAGATCTTCCGGGTGTGCTCCCCACCATGTTCCGGTAATAGTTCGCATAAAGTTAATTCGTTTTTGGCATTTCTGTATCAGATACACAATATGCTTCCCCCAGGTGCATTTGGAATCGAACCAGACGCCGAGGTATTGTGAAGACATGCTATGAGTGATTGTCTTACCCATCAGAACGAGCGGAAACTTAGCCGGTTTGTGTTTTTTAGAAAAGACAACCATCTTAGTTTTCTCCGGAGAGAACTCGATACCCAGCTTGAGAGCCCAAGTAGACAAATTGTCCAAAGTATCATGTAGTGGTCCTTGCAGATCGACTGCTATTGATCCCGTTACAGAGACAACACAGTCATCCGCAAGCTGCCTTAACGTGCAGTTTTCCATGAGACAATCATCTGTCTCTGACATAAAAGTTGTAAAGAAGGGGGCTTAGACATGAACCCTGGGGGAGGCCCATGTAGCTAATTCGTGAAACTGTCAAGTCGCCATGAGCGAAACTCACCTGCTTCTCAAACAGCAAATTATACAAAAAGTTGTTCAGAATTGGTGAAAGGCCACTGTCGTGTAGTTTGTCAGAAAGAACATCGACACAAACTGAATCAAAAGCCCCCTTCATATCCAAAAACACTGAGCCCATTTGCTGCTTTTGAGCAAAGGCAAGCTGAATTTCTGAAGAAAGCAACGCAAGACAGTCGTTCGTACCTTTGCCTCTGCGGAAACCAAACTGTGTATCTGACAACATGCCATTCGATTCAACCCATTTGTCCAGTCGAAAGAGAATCATCTTCTCCAACAGCTTCCGTAGACAAGACAACATCGCGATTGGACGGTACGAATTATGATCCGACGCGGGTTTCCCGGGTTTTTGAACAGCTATCACCCTCACTTGTCTCCAGTCATCCGGAACGATGTTGTTATCCAGGAACTGATTGAACAAGTTCAACAAGCGCCTCTTAGCGACGTCGGGGAGGTTTTTAAGCAAGTTGAACTTGATTCGATCCATTCCTGGAGCGGAATTGTTACATGAAAGAAGAGCAAGTGAGAATTCAACCATCGAAAACGGCCTATCCATGTCGTCCCTATCCTCGGAAACATCACGAATTATTCGCTCCACGGGTACGGAATCTGGACAAACTTTTTTGCGAACTTGAGAATCCACCGAGGAGAGCTTTTTCGATCCTCGTTGACCGACGACGCGTTACGCATTCTTCTACCGACGTTCCAAAGAGTTCTCATCGAAGTCTCGCGCGACAAACCCTCGACGAACCGACGCCAGTAACCGCTTTTCTTCGCCTTGATCAAGTTCTTGAACTTGCTTTCAAGGGAAGCGAACCGCTTGAAGTTTTCGACCGAACCGCGTTTCCGAAACTCTTTGAACGCCGCGGATTTCTCGCGATAGATTTCTGTACACTCACTATCCCACCACGGATTGGGGGGTTTCCTGCGAACCGACGGACCTGGCACTGGTCGACGTTGTGCCTGAAGCGCGCTACTGATGATCAGTTCTGATAGAAACTGATACTCTTCCCGCGGTGGAAGGACTTCTACCGATTGCTCACCGTCGATAATTGCTTCTGCGTACTTCTCCCAGTCAATGTGCTTGGTGAGATCGTAGGCGATGTCGATAGATGGAGGTTGATGTGACCCATTGGAAATAGAAACAACAATCGGCAGATGATCACTACCATGGGGATCCTGGATAACCTTCCATGTACACTCCAGCGATAGTGAGCTCGAACAGATTGAGAGGTCTAATCGGCTGTTTCTAGGGCTGCCATCTTGAGCTGGAGGTGCCACTCGTGTAACTTCTCCGGTATTCAAAATTGTCATGTTGAAGTCGTCGCAGAGGTCATATATCAACGTTGAACGGCTGTCATCGTACAGTTCCCCCCAGCCTGTACCATGGGAGTTGAAATCTCCCATGAGCAGCCGAGGCTCGGGCATAACCGAGCAGATGTGGGCGAGATCTCTGCGAGATATTGCAGTTCTCGGTGGAAGATATATGGAGGCAACACTGAGGGGTTTACCTCGGATAGTCACCTCACATGCGACGGCTTCAATGCCTGTCATCGGATGAAAATCGACTCTGTAAAATGAGTGCTGCTTCTTGATCCCTAGAAGCACCCCTCCGTACGAGTCGGATCGATCAAGGCGAATGATATTATAATCGGGAAAAGGTAAGGTTACATCAGGTGTCAGCCATGTTTCGGATAGTGCAAAAACATCGCATTGTAAATTGTTAACTAAAAATTTAAAAACGTCTAATTTCGGTGTAATACTACGACAGTTCCAGTGTAGAACCGAAATCGTATCTTCGACCTCGGTGGTTAAATTAGCCATCGAAAGATACGATTATCGCAAGGAGGGGCATTTTAGAAGCCAACTGCTTCAAAAGAGGGGTCACACAAGGAAGAAGTCCTTTTACAATGTTCTTCACGGAATCTGAAGCATTGAAGAAGCTGAGGATGATGTCTACGATGCCAGAGAGCGTAAACAATGGCGCACCATGAGGTTGCTCCTGGTGCTCCAAATGCTGTCTTTCCGGATGAGAATTCGAAAAACGTGGGACATCTGGGATTTTAGATGTTCCCGGGAGTGATGGAAAGTCTCGTTCGTCCTGGATTTTGAATCCCGGAGGGGAACGTTTTGTGACTTTCTTACCACTCTTGAAATTTGTCATGGTGGGTTGGGGGTCGCTGCTAGGCAGATTCCGAGGTTTTTTGGTGGGTCTCTGGAGCCTCATCCGTTTCCTCGTTTCACCCTTGAAAACAAAGGGAACCCCGTCCCCGACCTCAGAGTCAGAGCCCTGATCATCAAGAGATAAAGACGAGTGATGTTACGGGATTCAACGGTCGGGGCAGCTTTTTTCAGCATTTCGGCGTAGCTTCGCCGTGATCGCTGCTGCAACGATCGTTTTTGATGTTTTTTCTGCTGTATGTACCTTGGGCAATCAATCAGATCATGTGGACGGTCGCTGCCACAATAAACACACTTGGGCGGCGTTTTACACGCACCGTCCACATGTCTCTCCCCGCATGTTGCACAGCGAGGTTTATTGCTGCAGTACTGAGCGGTGTGGCCCAGCTGCTTGCAATTGATGCAATTCATTACCTTCGGTACATACAGCCTCACAGGTAGCCGAAGTTTGCCAATCACCAGCAGATTTGGTAATGCAGATCCGGAGAAGGTCACAGAAAATTCTTCAGATGGTGTGTAAACCTTCTTCTCGCCCTCCTGGGATACCGAATGCAGTTGCCGGCAATCCAGTATCTGGACAGGAGGTAGAGAAGGATTATGGAAACGACCACAGCCTTGCATGATCGTTTCGCAGGTCAAAGATGCGTCGGCGACCTTCCCCGAAATCTCTATCGACGCGCTCGGAAGGTAAACGAAGTACTCAAGTGTAAACAACTCGCAGGCCACAATCTCATTAGCGTGTTTTCGGTCGCCTACTGTCACCCGAAGCTTAGCTGTACCGACCATGTCAATGGAGACAACGGAAGAATACCGCTTAGTCAGATCCTTGCTGATTTGAACGGTGTTCAAACGTTTGCCTTTGGGTCGGAAGAAAACAACATATGGCCCGCCAAAGTCGGGAGGGTAGGCCTTGAGGCGGGGGGACGTCGAAACAGATTTACTGTTGGTGTCCATTGCAGAAGCACCAGGGTGAAGGGAGACAAAGGGATTAGCATTTACATCGCCTTGTTGGCTCGGGCAGTCCGATGCCAATAACGAAGCTTCGTTGATGCGGTACGACGTACCCCCGCCATCGTCATCATCGCCCATTGTGGTAGTTGACTACCACCACGGGGCACTCAAAAAACCTTAAACTAACACTATCACGGGGACGAGAAATAATCAAAAAACAAGGGACAAAATTAACGCTACAGGAAAAGTGAGAAAAAACTGCTTATGTACCAAATTAAATCTAATCAAAGAGTCAGTGGAGAGGGGGGAACAACGAGAGGTAACTTTATGTACTTATCTTTGTGCACTCTGTTTAGCCACAGGCTCGACGACGACAGGTCCAAGCGATCGGATGGCCCGCACAGGGAGGAAGCGAGCTACTGCTGAGCGCCCGACGCTGCGCTGGTGTGCGGCGGTTGAACGCTCTCTGCTCTTCTCTCGGTGGGCTGCTGCTGTCGACGACGATGAGCTTGGGTACTCACTGGAAGAAGCCGATCACGGCCGCGCGAGCGGCGCGGTGTGCGGGGGGTGCTGCACTGCTGTGCTCGATAATTGGACAATGCGCCACGTGATATAATGAAAACGTGAACTTTACTCAAACCAAACGAACTTTTGCGGCAAAAATTGTGGCCTAGCCAACCGCACTCGTCCCACTAGGGATAATCACTTCAACACTTGATCACTCGGAAAACTAGCACTTTGGAAAAAGCCACCGAACTGGATAGAATCGGGAGACAAACCGGACGAACGTAAAGTTGCGACTGTCTCGCACGAACGCTCGCCAAAGAGTGACAAGGAATGATTTGGGAAAAATGAAAATATTTCAAATTTAGCGGTTTAATACAAAATAAACAAAAACTAAAACACAAATTTTTCGATGATTTAAAAAAAAAATGTAAATAAAGCGGATTAGACACCAAAAACCATTCTTAGATATACAAAACATTCCCAAATATCAGTCAAAAATATAAAAAATTTGATTGTGCACGAAATAAAAATTACAAAAATGCTCAAACTATACCTCTTCTAAAGGCGGGGTTGGGTATTAGAGGGTTAATATTTGAGTAAAACGTGTAAAACTAGGATTGATTGTTAAGTCAAACAGACTAGAAGAGGTTCTTAGTATCATCATAAAGCCAAAATAAAATATATAAGTTTTTTGACGGTGAGTGTAGAATAAGCAATAGTTTAAATATACAGAAAGAAAAATTAAAAAAATGACGGTTCTCAGAACCTCTGCAAGACTAATTCAAGCCTAACTTTACCAAACACCGTATCTAACAAAATCCACCAACGGAGAAAAACGAAGGGGAAGTTTGCTGTTCCCATAGCAACTCATACATTGAGCATTTCAGAAACGTGAAAAATCCGGCTACAAATCATCCCCAAAGGATTCTTCTCAACCTGCTGCTACTGCTCCACGATGCTACAGCTGTGCCAATGTAGCGCGTTGAATTTATCCCCAATATAAAGAATGCTACGAAAACAGCTTCAGTTCGAACACCTAGAACTTGTTTTCAAAATGATATTCCTTTGTGTGTAGAGCATTTTCATTTCTTTTTCGATCTGCAGCATATGATTTTCTCTTCCTCTTTCGAATAATCTTATTATCCGCCCTAGGATCCGCCAAACCATCCACCTATGCAGCATCAGCGCACATTTTCCGACGAAATCATAATTCCATCAAACCCAGCTGCCGCAATGTTTGCTTCTGAGCTCTTGAATTGGTGAGGAAAAAACGAAGAAACAAATCAGATGTACAAATTTGTAAACAGAAGCATAGGTCATTTAAAAGAGAGACAACATGTGCTGTGAAATGCATAACATATCTCCCATCCTCTTTGCTCTTAGCATTTAAAGAGCAGTTGGGAAGCATTCTGATTGCTTCCGAACGGAAACATTTCAAGCAGTTGAAACGCTAATTAACAGCCTAAAGCTTTTGAGCAGCACAGCTTATGCTATTTCAAGGCAGTTATGCATTCGAACTGCTTAAGTAGGGCAGTAAGCATCTCAAATGCATAATACGGGCTGCTGAACGGCTCATTTAAATGCTTAGTGGTTACCTGGGTACAAGTAGTCCTTGACAGGATTCAGCGCCTCATGTAAAAATCTCTTTTTTGTTTACATATGTTACATAGGGTGTTCGGTAAAGTTAAGCTTGATTTGGTCTTCAAAATGTTACGCGAGATTGCAAAAAAAAAAACAATACTTTATATAAGTTGCCTGAAAAATTCCTCAAAGAATTAAAAAAAATGCATAAGACCAAGCTTAAGACATTGTTAGAGGAATTCTTGAAGAACTTGCCGGGACTATTTCTGAAAAAAAAATTATAAGCATTTTCAAAGTAATTGCCTTCAAGAACTCTTTGAGGAAATTTCGGAGAAGGCACTAAGGGAGTTTCTAAAGAAACTTCACTAAGAATTTCCAGAGAAGTGTGTAACAAAATTGCTGAAGGAATTCATCCAGAAATTTTCTGAGGAATTTCTGAAGTAATTGTTTCAAAAATAAATCGCAATGAAAATTCCAACCCTAACACGCCCAGGTTCATCATCATCATCAAAAATTCCAAAATGAGTCGTTGAAAGAATTTCTGACTAAAATGAGAAATGCGTTACTTGGATGATTATCTAAGAAATTTATAGAAAAATAGCTGTAAGAGTTCCCAAAATATTTTTCTGAAATTTTTTTTAAGTAAAATCCAGGGGTTTCAAAAAAAAAAAATAAAGGAACTGTATGAGGATTTACTATTTATTTTATAAATTTTCGGAAATAAATGCGGGAGAGTTTGTAAGGCGATTTTTAACATTTTCCTAAAGAATTGCCGGAAGTATTGCACAGGAAACTTCTAGAACAATTCTTGTTGATGGTTTTAGAAGAAGAACAAAATGAAGTGTAAGCTCTTAAAGAAATCAGTAGGAGAATTCCTGAAAAAGTTGCAGGAGGAAAGTTTAGAAAAAATGGGAGTTCCCAAAGAAATTTTAAGAGAGTTTCTCAAATAATATTCTAGTGATATTTTTGAGAAAGTTGTCGAAAAATGGAAAAAATATGGAAGAATGATTCGAGGAATTTCCGAGAATCTAAGAATGGTTTGTGTGCATTATCTGCCCCCAGCACAGTTCCAATGCTGTCCTGATTTTTAAATATCGGCGCCCCAAAGCTACGCACTCAGTTGAGCTCGGCTAATTTTCATTCTTTTGCCGACATTCGCACAGCCGAGCACTCGGTAATGGCAATTTATCTGAGATATCAGCAAAATTTAAAGTTTATTCATAGCAGCACCCATGGGTACCGCTGGCAATAAACATCAAACGTCAAGCGTTTAGCTGAGATTTCAGCATACGAACTTTGACCGAGATGTGCACAGCCGATCTCGGCATTCTGTTTTAAGTGTGTAGTACGTCCCTAGAGAATTTCCTAACTGGAATCTCATTGAGAATTCCTATAAGTAGTTTTGAAAAAATACATAGAAAAAGTCTATGCAGAGAAGGTTTCTTGAAGCAACCCTAGGAATATTGAAGGGATCTCTGAAGATATGTTGGTACATTTTTTTCATAAATGGTTTGGTAAAGAAAAGGTCTCCATAAATTCCTGACGGAGTCAAACGGATTTTTGTAAAAATAATCTCTGGATATATTCTTGAAAAAATCCCTGGTGGAACATAAAATGAACTCAAGGCAAATCTATGAAGAAATCTCTAGAGGACCTTTAAAAGAAAATTATTGAGAAACTCTTAATGAAACCCCTGATGAGATACCCAAAAGTATGTCTACAGAAAAAAATCTGAATAAACTCCTGTTTAAAATTTGTGATTTTCTTAAGAGGTATCTTCAATGTATTAGATGAGAAAATAATCTTAGATTTTTTTGAGAATTTACTTAACAAACTACTATGAAAATTCCAAATACATATTGCTGGCAAACGGACGAATTCATGAAGAAAAATCTAGAGGTATCATCGGAGGAAATTCTGGAAGAATTTATTAGAAAACTTACCTATAGAAATACCCGGAGAAATTCTTGAATAATTCTTTGAATGAATTTCAGCAGGACTTACTAAAGGCATTCCTGCTGAAACATTTGAAGGATTTCATGCGGAAGTCTTTTGAGGAATGCCTGAAAAATATTCAGACATTTCTTCGAGAATGTTCAATGTAATTCTTGGAGAAGTTTATGAAACAATACAATTGAAGAATTTTCGAAAAAAAAAACACAGTAAACTATTTCTGAGGGAATTCTCGAGACAAAATTTGATGGAATTCCCGGAGGAATCTGTGGCAAAACCATGGAAGACTTTCTAAAGGAATTCTCGGGGAAATTTCAGAAAAATAAATCCTAAAATAACATCTAAACCTAGTTTTTTCAAGAATCCATGGGAATATTTTTGAAAGAAACGGCTAAAGAAATTTCCTTAGAAGATTTCATGAAGGAATTGATGGAGGAATTTCGTGAATGTTGGAAGAACTTCAGGTATTCTAAAGGAATTATTTGACAACTATCGATAAGGAAGAATTTACCCCTATTTTTAAAAATATATAGGTATGAAAAAATAATTTATTAAGGAAACTTTGGAGGGATTTTATAATGAATCCCTGAGCAAATCGCTTTCCTAACTCACTGAACCTCTGAAGAAAACTTTGAAAAAGCGATTCTGAACTTCTGATATGATGTAGAAACAGCTGGAGGAATTTCCAAATGAATCCGGGGAAGATTCTCCGCAAGAATATTTGCACCAACGGATCCATTGATAAATTTCTGAGAAAGTCCAATGAAGGATTTCAAAGAAATCCCCAGAGAAACTTCTTAAGCAATCAGAGGAACTCCGTAGAGAAACTCTAGACAAATGTCTGAGGTAAACAATGAAAGCATTTTCTGAGGCAATCTAAGCCAGATTTTTTTTATAATCTCTTAAAAAATTGTGGGAGGAATCCGTGAAAAATGTCCATGTATGGAATTTTTTGTGAAAAATCTCTAAAAATTAAAAAAAGAGAAAGTGAGATTAGCATCTAAAGGAATTCATCAAATAGTCACTTAAAACATTTTCATAAAATTACTTGAAGATTTTCAGAAGGAACCTCTGAAGGAATTTCCTAAGAAATTCATGCATGACTTTCCTGATGGGATTTCTGAAGGAATCCATGAAAGATTTACTGCAAAAATCTATTGAAGGTTTTCTGAAGAAAACTTTGTAGAATTTCTAGGCAATCTCTAGAAAAATTCCTGTAAGAAATGCTAGAGGACTTTCTGTTGAAATTATTCGAGGAATTTCCCATAACCCATAAAAGGGTTCCTAGAAAACTCAAGATTTTTTTGAGAAAACTACAAAGGTATTTTTGTGGGAATACTTGGGCAATTTCTGTAAGAGTTCTTGGTATAAGTAAAATTTTTAAATTAATTTCTGATTAGATTCCTGGAATACTTTTTAAAGGCAACTCTGGATATATTTCTGATAAAATCCCTGTAGGATTTCCTGTGGGAATTCATTAAGGACTTACCGTTGCCGAGTTCTTGAAATAATCTTTCAAAGAATTTCAGAAAAACATCTCAAGAAGATTTTCAGAAAGAATCTATCCAGGAATTTCTGACATAAATCATTAAAAAATACCTGATAATGAATTGCTTACTTGAAAAAGTTTGTGAAATTTCTGGAAAAACCTCTGTTATAATTTACTAGGCGATTCTTGCAAAATAGAACTTCAGACTGAATTCTTGGAAGATAAAAAAAACAATAGAGAAATTTATTGATTAAGTTTCCGAAGGAATACTTTTGAGAAACTTCTAAAGAAATTTTGGAAAGATTTTCTGTAGTATTCTCTGAAAGATTTTCTAAATGAATAATTGGAGAAACTTTTAAATAAATATGTGAAAAAATTGTAAAAATCTAAAAATTGTAGAGTTTCTAAAAAAATCCTTGGACGAATTTCGGAAGAGTCGTGAGTTATCGGTATGGCAATTCAGTGTGTCGTCGGACTCTAGGAAGAAGTATGAGTTTTTTATATCTAGAGAGCTGGTTACTTGGTAACCTGGAGTTAACACCGATGACACCACTAGTTCGTTTGAAGACAACGCCCATGGTCTCGTGCTAAACTGTAATTTCATGATTCTGAAAATAAACTGACGAGTCCACCCAGCTACTTTATAAGCTTTAATCTAGCTTGTTACAGACATCGATGTATCGTTAATGTAGGACAAGCATCTCAGCAAGCAAAACGTCCAGTAACGAATAAAGTCGTCAGCATCCTATTTATTACCTCTTCCATTTATATCTTCCATTCACTGTGCATTACAGGATCCTTAAGAAAAATGGCGTGGAGTCACCTTCTTCGAGAATAGTGATCAATTTTTCCAACCGGACACGAAACATAACCGAATAACATTTCCACATTCCTTCCCGACTAGATGGGAAAAACAAAATTATTACAGGTTGTGTTATTTTGTTACAATTATTTTTGTAGCAACAGTTATTATAAAACATTAACGGTACATGTTAAAATAACAAAAATTCTAACAAAACTCGTTCCAATTAAAACAAAAATATAACAAGTTGTGCCATAATCATAACAAGATCATATCAAGAACAAATTTGTTACAAGTTTTGTTATAAATTATGTTAAAGGCATTTCTATTATAATGTTTAATATAACAAATGTTGTTATACATTTGTTTTAAGAAATGAAACAAAACAAAATTATAACAAATGTTAAAATAATTTCGATATGACATTCACATGGAAAGATCCCTATATCAAAAGAATATCAATTTTGTAATTTCTAACAACAGTTGACATAATTTTGTTATGATCTTGTTATGTGCTTCTGGTCGGGTAGGCACCTGTAATATGTACAAGTATAAATGTTTTCTATTTATGTGTGTACAGGGTACTCGAGAAATGAAACGAGTTTATCCTTCAAACAATTTCTACAGCTATTCTACACCATCGACTCTGGAATGTGGATTGGTTGACCCGCAGTAATTCGATTGGTTTACACTTCTACAGCATCATTGTTTTGTAGTGTTTGGTCCGGTTCTTTCAGGAATAGTTTCTTCGTTCATGGGATTGTGGTCGGAAAAATTCGAGTACAGTCGAGACTCCTAAAGCATGGTATCAATCGTTTTACGCCCAACGTAGTTGTATTCTTACCAATTCCAACTGATTTTCATAAGGATTCTATCTTGTACAAGAAATCGCTTGGACTGGGTGCATAATGTGGATTGCACCGTGTTATAGTAGTTCCGTCTGAACCCTTTGTGGGTGGCTCCGAGAGGATTTTGCTGATTCGACGAATGGTAGAACGTGTCCGACTTAGACTTGCGAACGATGCAATGTGTTGTGCACTGTATGCAGTAATGCGTCCAACCAGCACCGGAACAGAAAAGTTTTCTGTGGGCAGCAGATTTGTACGTGAATTGTGTTGATGTTACATCATCGCATCACATGATGTTGAAGTTTTGCGCAATGTCCATATCCAATTTAAAGTACAGGTGCGTGCGGTGGGGATTGCGAGATGGAAGGTGGTTTATATTTCTGTGCAAAAATGCGGGAGGAAAGTTCCGACGAAAAGTTGTAACGACAAGATATGGGGGTTAAAAAACTAAAAATTGAGTTCTTTTGTATATTCTCAAATAGCATATGTAATCTCTTAGCAGGAATGTCAGATGATTTCTTGCAAATTTCATACACAATTACAAACAGTTTACAAATTTAGTACGTCATAAAAATGTTACTTTCCAAATTACTAGGATTTTGGAGGGCTGCAAAATGGTGAGGAGCATCCATCATAGCTCTAGTCCTTACGTGTTCCAACTTCATGCTTCCACGGATGCTTAAAGCATCTGTTCATCTGGTCTAATTTAATCGACAATTAGTTTAATTCCTTGTGATACACATTTCCATTGAAACCACAGTCCATTTTTCAGAATTGTGTAGCTTCCTAATCGGATTGCCCTGTCTCAATCAATCGAACGCAAGGCCAGGATATTGACGTATGCAGCTACATGTAATTACTCTACAACAGCAAGCAACCTACGTTCGAGTGGTTTGAATTCCTTTCAGCACTTGGGGTTTATTATTGTCTGCTCTTTGACGGCCGAATGCCCTGCGGGAAAGGCCCTTCGAAGAATTTCCTCTTCTTCGGCATGTGATGTTGTCTTGACATACCATAAAGCAACTCTAGAAATAATAATGTTGGAAGGCTCACCACATATTGAGACAGCTTCTTCCCTCCAGCCCAACAGGTTGCGGAGCAATGTTGGTTTCCCGGAAAATGTAATCTCAATCATCAACAGTCAACAAGTGAAGGCAACTGTGTACGACGTGATTGAATGACAAACTTCGGAGGTCAAATGAATGGAATTCATTCATTTATTTAGCATTACATTACAATTATCATTAAGTATAAGAAGATGATCTAGCCGGGGTCCGTAGCATAGTGGCTACACGTTCACTTCACAAATGGATGGGCATGGGTTCGATCCCAGCCCCGGCACTTGCAATTTTTCGTCAGTTGCTCTTCCCCCAGAAAGGCTGACACCTGACTTCTCTTCTGAGCATATGCTCTAACGGACCCGGAAACTTGGATAACGGCTAACGGCAACTCATAATGGACCACCCCATCGAACTGGGAAAGGAACAAGAACCACATCAAATCCTCGTGCTCGTCATTCTACAATGGACACTGTAGAAAAGTTATTATTATTTATTTATTAAAGAGGTTTTAACAAAAAGTCATTCGCCTCCGAGTGTATAAGAGTGACAGCAGCGCAAAAGGCAACCAGTTCGATTAGCAGAATTAGAATAGAATACATTTAGGCGCTGCACAAAGTGTTAGTGAAGCTGCCAATTGAAAGGCTCTACCCTATTTGGCATAATGCCATTTGGCATAATGCCGTTTGGCATAATGCCATTTGGCATAATGGCCATTTGGCATAACAAGGATTATGCACATTCTTACCAAGAAGGCTGTTCTTTGTATTATGCCAAACGGCATTATGCCAAATGGCCATTATGCCAAACGGCCATTATGCCAAATGGAATTATGCCAAACGGCGTTATGCCAAATGGCATTATGCCAAATGGGAAAGAGCCAATTGAAATCACTCACGCAGTGCCCTAGTGGACAAAGGAGCTATAAATTATTTTAACATACATAACATACATACATTTATTTGTTCAACATCAAATTTAAGACAAGACATAATCAACAATAGTACACCACAATACCCGGTTTGAGGCTGCCGCACGCCATCCTCGGTCGCGCCCAATGCAATGCTCGCCAGGTCACGCTTTACCTTGTCCGCCCATCGTGCTCTCTGCGCTCCACGCCTTCTTGTGCCAACCGGATCAGTTGTAAACACCAGCTTTGCAGTGTTGTTGCCCGGCATTCTTGCAACATGCCCTGCCCACCGTATCTTTCCGGCTTTGGCCACCTTCTGGATGCTGGGTTCGCCGTAAAGTTCAGCGAGCTCTTGGTTCATCCTTCTCCGCCACACACCGTTCTCCTGCACACCGCCGAAGATCGTTCTTAGCACGCATCGCTCGAAAACTCCGAGTGCTTGCAGGTCCTCCTCGAGCATCGATCGCCCATGTCTCGTGTCCGTAGAGAACCACCGGTCTTATTAGCGTCTTGTACATGGTACATTTGGTGCGGGGGTGAATCTTTTTTGACCGCAGTTTCTTCATGAGTCCGTAGTAGACACGATTTCCACTGATGATGCGCCTTTGTATTTCACGGCTCACGTTATTGTCAGCCGTTAGCAAGGAACCGAGGTAGACGAATTCTTGTACCACCTCGAATATATCCCCGTCTATCGTAACATCGCTGCCAAGGCTTGTCCTGTCTCGCTCAGTCCCACCTACCAGCATGTACTTTGCCGCATTCACCACCAAGTCCGACCTTTGCTGCTTCACGTTTCAGGCGGATGTATAGCTCTGCAACTTTTCCAAATGTTCAAGCAATAATATCCATGTCATCCGCAAAACAGACAAACTGGCCGGATTTCGTGTAGATCGTACCCCGGCTGTTGAGCCCGGCTCGTCACATAACACCTTCCAGCGCGATGTTGAATAGTAGGCAGGAAAGTCCATCACCTTGTCATAGTCAGCGTCGAGATTCGAATGAACTGGATAGTTCACCCGAAATCCTTACGCTGTTCTGCACACCGTCCATCGTTGCTCTTATCAGTCTGGTAAACTTCCCGGGAAAGCAATTCTCGTCCATGATTTTCCATAGCTCTATGCGGTCGATACTGTCGTATGCCGCTTTGAAGTCGATGAACAGGTGGTGCGTTGGGACCTGGTATTCACGGCATTTCTGGAGGATTTGCCGTACGGTGAAGATCTGGTCCATTGTCGACCGGCCGTCGATGAAACCGGCTTGATAACTTCATTCGTTTTAGGTGACAGACGACGGAAGATGATCTAGGATAGCACTTTGAAGGCAGTATTCAAAATAGTGATCGCCCTGAAGTTCACACATTCCAAATGGTCGTCTTTCTTGTGATAGGGGCAGATTACCCATTCCTTCCACTCCTCCGGTAGCTGTTCGGTTTCCCAGATCCTGACTATCAGACGATGCAGACAGGTGGCCAACTTTTCTGGGCCCATCTTGATGAGTTCAGCTGAGATACCATCCTTACCAGCTGCTTTGTTGGTTTTGAGCTGGTGAATGGCATCCTTAACTTGCCTCATCGTGGGAGTTGGTTTCATTTCCGTCCTCCGCTGTACCGGCGTCGTCATTTCCTCTGTTGCCGTGGTCTCCCGTGCCTACGTTCTCCACGCCATTCAGGTGCTGATCAAAGTGCTGCTTCCACCTTTCGATCACCTCACGTCCGTCTGTCAAGAGGTCTCCGTCCTTAACCCTGCATATTTCGGCTCGCGGCACGAAGCCGTTGCGGGATGCGTTGAGCTTCTGATAGAACTGTTACGGTTTGGCTTCGCAGTCTTAAGGGGAATGGAAAACACTAGTTTTTGATTATTCCCGACGTTTCGGTCCGTTTGGGACCCTTTTCAAGGGTTCCAAACGGACCGAAACGTCGGGAATAATCAAAAACTAGTGTTTTCCATTCCCCTTAAGACTGCGAAGTCAAACCGTAACAGTACATAACCTCAGTCGTATCCAGAAAGAATTCTGATAGAACTTCTGTGTTTCTTGGGAACGGCACAGCAGTTCCATTTCTTCACACTACGCTTCTTCCAGACGGCGCTTTTTCTCCCGAAAGAGGCGGGTCTGCTGTTTCCGCTTCTGTTTGTAACGTTCCCCGTTCTGTCGAGTCCCTTGCTGCAGCATTACCGCCCTCGCTGCGTTCTTCTCCTCCAAAACCGTTCTGCACTCTTCGTCGAACCATTCGTTCCGGTCAATTCCGTTCCACGTACCCGATGGTGTTCTCGGCTGCGTCGTTGATGGCTGCTTTCACTGTACTCCAACAGTCCTCTAGAGGGGCCTCATCGAGCTCGCCCTCGTCTGGCAACGTGGCCTCGAGATTCTGCGCGTATGCTGAGGCGACATCCGGTTGCTTCAGTCGCTTTAGGTTGTTCCGTGGTGGTCGCCGGTACCGTACATTGTTGATGACGGAAAGTTTTGGGCGCAGTTTGACCATCACCAGATAGTGGTCGGAGTCGATGTTAGCGCCACGATAGGTCCTGACGTCGATAATGTCGGAGAAGTGCCGTCCGTCAACCAGAACGTGGTCGATTTGAGATTCCGTCTGCTGTGGTGCTCTCCAGGTGTAACGATAAGGGAAGCTGTATTTCTTGGTATTCTTATTACTTACATCGATGTTTTTAGGATAATATGATAGAACAAAAGCAAACCAATCATATAACAACATTGCATGTCGTTCGTTTTACAAGCGAACGATATTTCAGCGCTTGATTCGTGAGAGCGAGATTTCGCATGTAAATCTCACGCGTAAGAAAATGGTTCAGCATCGCGTGCGAGTTTGCTCACGCAGGAGCGGTTCATGGGTGTGCTCTGAGTGTGATTTTACCAACACTGTAAATAATTGAACAAATAAATTACCAAAAAAACCAAACGTCTTTCTAAGCAATAAGGATCTTGAAATACTTAACCCTTTAGGACGCGCGTCGTTGTAAAAAGTACAACACCATCAAAAAACCTCGCTCGTCGTATACAGCGCGAGCGCGGTGCGGTTTTAGGCTCAGAAGTGCGCGCGTTCTGAAAGATTAAAAAATAAAACTGCGAGCTCTCTAGCGCCGCCTATTGGTCGAATTTCAAATCAAACGATCCATCAACTGTAAGTTTTTGACCAGCCTAACAGTATAGACGAACACACCAACACTCTAAGTAGTCAAAACCCTGAAATATATGGGATGGGAATGTTGTCAGTTTTATGTCTGTTTGTCTCTGATACCACAGGATGAGTATTGTGTTGTTCTTTGCAGAGACAATTAGATGATCGGCATTGAACCACAAAAACTACACAACAGTTGGTGAGATCTTTCCAATATTATTTATCTATATAAATAAAAATGGAATGGTGTTCGTATGTCACGAATAGGCTCGGGAACGGGCCAACGGATCAACGTCATTCTTTCAGTGTTGCATTCCGCCAGGGCTCCGACGTGTTCGTACGAAAAAATAATTAGGAAAAGTGATTGGGAAGGCAAGAAAAACGGGAAAATCAGAAATTCCATTTTAAGGGGCATATTTCTACAGACCTGCAAGTCAAAAAAAACACAGTAGGCAGCATAAGCGTAACTGGCATTGGTCCTTCGTAGAATTTGCTCTGCATGA
This sequence comes from Aedes albopictus, assembly GCF_035046485.1. Classification (NCBI taxonomy): domain Eukaryota; kingdom Metazoa; phylum Arthropoda; class Insecta; order Diptera; family Culicidae; genus Aedes; species Aedes albopictus. Next base: position 51,210,263 of record NC_085136.1, read on the forward strand.
GGTCACGTTTGAATTTATAATGTTAGAACAACGCTCATATACCTTCCCATCGAGAGAGAGAGCATTTACCTTCTACTTCTCCAGCTCAACAGGTTGCGAAACATAGTTGGTTTTCCGGAAAATGTGTTCTCAATCAACTGCAGTCAAGAAGCGGATGCAGACTAGACGTGATTGAAATTACACGTAATAGATGACTCCAGGCCAAATTTCTGGAAGATGATGCTTCATGGGAAAAAGACGTAGGACATTTTTCGACAAATCGAACCCTTGGGCAAAAATTGACTTATAGCTACTACATGGTTATAAATGGATCCGATAAGCAATAAGCTCAACATCGCTGCTCATCTTTCGCAGTTGGTAGTTTAACACGTGACAATATCTTGTACGCCGATTCAAGAAGGGTAATCCCTCTCCACCAGTGCTGCAATTTTTCGACAGGCCTTTATGAAAGCGATATTTTGCTTTTTTCATTTTCTCCGTTTTGGTTTTCCTGTCAATGTTGCTTTCCGATCAGCAACACGGGAGCGAAATGAAATAGCTACTCACACTCGCACGCAGCGTGCTGAAAGCGAGAGCTGAAAGGGCTAAATTTCCATTCAATTTTCTGTAGTTGAGTGTTTTCACCCATGGTAGCGTATAGGGCACTCACTCTCACAAGCCACCGCTTGAGACGAATGGCCTTTCAGCATGAGTAGTGCGTGGATGATTGGGAATTGATCTTGTTGGGTCGCTCACGAATGGAGCTCTCGGACTCTGTCAGTTCTCACATCGAGGAACTGAAAACGACCGCCGCAGTCATTCATTTTCGGCTGAAAAGCAGGCACTGAGACTGATATTTTGCAAGACTGCTCTCCACAAACCGTTAACATTACTACATCCGGTGGTGCTCCCTATCCTCTCGTTTAGCTACTGATAGTAGAGTACACTAAAATCATTCGGCTGATGTTAGTCATGAACATGAAGTTAAAACTCTTTTTATCTAATAGATTTCGGAGTGAGCCGTGTTTCTTCAAAGCATGTATGAAACCGATTCCCCATAATTATGTCATATTTAATATTTTGCTTTCCGAGTATGGCCGGATGCGACATTTCCGGTATTTAATTAACGGCTGCTTTCAGTAATCCATTAAATAAGGTAACCACAATCTATTTGAAAATGTTTTCACAAATTTTAATTCGGTCGACCACTGCATCCGAATATTTTCTGCAACATGCAGTTACATATAAACGGAACATTCTTTTCTGTGGTTTATCCATGTATGCAAACCGAATCCGGGCGAAACGAGACGAATTTATTACTTCCCAAAATGTCGTACAAGCTGCATTGGTCACCAACCAGGCTTCATGTCAGAATGACTGGTTCCATCGGATTCATGAACGAGTAGGAACCAGTAGTGCACTATGGCTTCAGAACCATATTCATGAAGACAAACATGCTTGTATCGGATGGTCAAGCTTTTTGTCTCGCAAATACGGCTATGGACCCATAGTGCTGCAGTGTGAGATACGGTCAGACTGAGTGTGAAGAACAAGGTTAAATGTTTACTGGACGAAAAGATTCAACGTTTCGGTCCTAGCTGGGATCTTCCTCAGGGATTTATTATTCGTATTATGGACATTGGACAATCATTGGTTTTACGTTTAACGTACAAAACAACTTCTCACAAAAAAAAATTTACAAGCTTCTGGCAGTGGTATGTAATTGGCATTTTTATAATTGGTCTTATTTACTTACCAAAAATTGTTTGCTCTTGACCCGAAGCTTTTAGATTGCAATATTGGTCGATTCGATCAAATACTCGTGGAGATCGATTTTGTTGTAGGGTATTCATTTTTCAAGTTGTCGATAATTTGACCCCAATGGCGCATTTTATGTGTATCCCTCAATCCTGTTTGCATTCTGTACAGTGCTAGTTTCTGGAGTGCATGTCATCAAGTTGTCCCGTTCGTGGTTTGCTCGGTTGGTTACCACATGACAGTCGGATGCTGTTTAATTAAAGCTGCTTGATAGGGTGCGGGACCATGTTGAACCCTTTCAGCTTTACAAGTCAGTCAACTATATCTCATTTGATTTGGCCTAGTCGTGTTTGAAAATTGATAATGTGTCCAAATGACTCCACACCCTACATTTCAATCCGCATCTTCATCATCCTTTGCTGATTGCTGATGAACGACGACGTCAAGAAAGGAATAAATGTACCCAGTGGCGATTGGCAGCAAGCGTTCATCATTGGACGACCGACAGCATGGATGCGATACCTCACGGTTTGAACATTACTTCCGGTAAATGTACCTACTTCAAGGGGATCATATTTCATTTGGCTTCCCGCCATTACTCATCAATGGCCAGCTGGGTTTCATTTGCACCTGGGACGTGATTTCATCCAGGTTGTTTAGAAGAATATTAGCTGCGTGAAGTAAGTGCGCTAAGAGAATGCAGATTCAATTGATTGTTTCCTTTCGTACTATTACCATGAAATTGAAACACTTTTTTTATTGGTCTGTCTGTCTGTCTGTTTTTTTTTTCCTCCCAACCTCCCGAGCAGAGAAAACCGATTGGAAAAACTCTGCTACACCTTGTCGCCTCGATCCCCCTGGTACCACTGATGCGACTGCTTCAGGGGGGGGGGCAATGCGCTCATGCTCATGCTCATGCACATTTTGTCGCTTCTAAATTTGTTATTCTAATCTTTTTAGTGTTCGTACCTAACCTATCGCCATTCAGCGACACAGTTGGTACAAACATACATACACCAAATTTGTTATTCTAATGCCGTCCGTGTGCCATTTAGCACTCCGGCTTTTCGCGCACGACTCGGATAGTCCCCGACGGTGGATCTACCCTATCCGACGAAGAGTTCCCCGACACTAAAACTTCTTCCGTTACCGATACTTCCCAGGCTGGTGCCAAGGTCGGTTCTGAGATTCCGGTTGAAGACTGGCTTCCGATTCACAGGCGCCCTGACGACCAAGCACCGGTGCTTTTTCGCGGTCTACTCGGTCTAGTCCCCGGCGGTGGACGGACCTAGCCTACTCCGACAGAGAAAGACCCCGACGGTGGAAGTTCTCTCGACACCGATGTTTTCATCCCGACCAGTAAGGTGCCGAAGTCGGCCCGGTGATTCCGGTTGGTGGAAGACTTCCGGTTCACCGGCGCCCCGACGACCTATAACCGGTACTACGCAACGGACGACTCGGTCAAGTCCCCGGCGGTGGATCAAGCCTACTCCGATCGCGACCCACTACTCCTTGATCTTCGCGCCATCTCCGCTGGAGAGCTGACATGATCCGCGTGACCGCTCTGTTCACCGCATTCCATACGGTTTCGTCCTGACACATTCTCTCTACCACGTTGTTGGGACTCAGATTTCCAGCAGCGCTAGCTAGCATGTCGCCACGTACTTCTTCAAAACGTGGACAGTCGGATATCACATGCTCCGGTGTCTCCTCGTTGTTTGGGCATGTTGGACAGAATGGGGACTCTGCATGGCCGAATCGATAAAAAATACTGTCTGAAGCATCCATGACCTGACAAGAACTGTGTTAGGTAGAAGTTCACATCTCCGTGTTTTCTGGACATCCATGCCGACACATCTGGGATAAGCCGGAAGGTCCATCTACCCTTCTCCGCGTCATTCCACTCTTGCTGCCACTTATCCAACGAGTCCGCTCTGATTGTCTTCCTCACGTTTGCAGTGCCTCTTCTCCGGTAACACTCTACATCCTCTGCCAGGGTGATGTGTATGGGAACCATCCCGGCGATAATGCAGACTGCTTCCGACGATATCGTCCTGTACGCGCTCGCCACACGAATAGCCATGAGCCGGAACGTGCTCGAAAGTTTTGTTCGATTCCGCTTCAGTTTCAGCGCTGTAGCCCAGGCCGGAACTCCGTATCTAAGTATCGAAGAGGATACTCCCGCCAGAAGACGTCTGCTGCTGCTGCTTGGTCCACCGATGTTCGGCATAATCCTGGATACAGCATTAACAACTTTCGCTGCCTTCTCACAGGCATAGTTGACGTGGCAGTTGAAATTCAATCGGTCGTCCACCATCACGCCCAGGTGTTTTAACGCACGCTTTGACGGGATAACCTGCCCGCCGACGTTAATTTCGGCCCGTTGAACTGCTTTACAGTTGCTGACTAGCACTACCTCTGTCTTATGGTGAGCCAACCGCAGCTTTACTTCACTCATCCAGGCCTCGATGGAACCGATCGTCTCCGCCGTCAGCATCTCTACTTCTTCCAGGGTCTCACCGGTTATCGAAAGGACGACGTCATCCGCGAAACCGACGATCTCTACTCCTCCGGGTAGTTCAAGTCTTAACACTCCGTCATACATAATATTCCACAACGTTGGGCCGAGTATGGAGCCCTGTGGCACACTCGCCGTGACTCTAACCGATCTCTGACCCTGGTTTGTCTCGTAGACCAAGACTCGATTCTGGAAGTAGCTTTTCAGAACCTTGCACAGATAGTCAGGGACCCTCATGTTGTGTATTGCAGTGGCGATGGCTTCCCAGCTGGCGCTATTGAATGCGTTCTTCACGTCTATAGCTACCACGGCGCAGTAGCGATTACCTCTTCTCTTCTGCCTTGAGGCTTTCTCCGCATTCGCAATGACTGTCCGGATTGCATCCACAGTCGACTTCCCTTTCCGAAACCCGAACTGCCTATTAGACAGACCGCTCTCGCTTTCCGTACACTTTATTAGCCTGTTCAGGATGATTTTCTCCAGGAGTTTGCCAAGCGTATCCAGCAGGCATATCGGTCGATACGATGCTGGGTCTCCTGGCGGCTTGCCAGGCTTTGGCAGCAACACCAGCTTCTGGATCTTCCAAATGTCTGGGAAGTAGCTATCCACCAGACATTTCTGTATCGTTATCCTGAACATGTCCGGAAACGCTTCGATCGCCGCTTTCAATGCCATGTTGGGGATACCATCTGGACCAGGGGCTTTCTTCACTTTTAGTCCTTTGGCTATTGTAAGGAGTTCCTCGTTAGACACCCGGTTTGCGCCGGCAGCTACTTCCACCCCGTCGACGTATGGCGTAGGTGGCCATGTGGTTAAACCGTGATTCGGAATGAGGCCGTTCACAATTACCTCCAGCTTTTCAGGGCACATTTCAGCTGGTGTAGCTGGGCCCGTGATCTTCGCCATCACGACGCGATAAGCTTGTCCCCAGGGATTGGCGTCTGCTTCTCTGCACAGCTCCTTGAAGCAATTGGCCTTGCTCAGAGCAATCTCCCGCTTGAAAGCGGTCCTGGCCTCGCGGAAAATCACCTTGCGTTCCTCTCTGCTCGCTTCGGATCATGCTCTTTGAAATCGTCTTCTAGCTTTAAGGCAGGCAGCACGTAGGGTGCTGAGCGTTTCATTCCACCAGTAAGCTGGACGCCGGCGGTTATTCGATTCGAGTTTCCTGGGCATAGTATCATCACATGCCCTCGCTACTGCTTCCGTTAGTTCCACAGCGGTCATAGCGGGAGTATCGCTGTCTGTCCGAAGTGCCTCGACAAAAAGCTCCTTGTCGAACTGCTTCGTTTTCCACTTCCTTTCGCAGGTCCTCCGGGTGCTCGGCAGAGCGGAGATCCGCCGACCGACGCTGTAGTGGATGGACTGATGGTCACTGTGCGTGTATTCTTCGCTTACTCTCCAGTTCATGTTGTTCATTAGCGACGGGCTGCAGAACGTCACATCAATAATGGATTCTCGTCCGTCCTTACGGAATGTACTCACAGAGCCTTCATTGCACACTTTAACATTCAGCTTCGCTAAGGCTTCCAGCAGACAGTAACCCCTTGCGTTGGTCAGCCTACTTCCCCACTCCACCGTCCAAGCGTTGAAGTCCCCGCCGAGAACAACCGGCGCACGTCCTATCAACTTATCAGTTAGTAGATCCAACATCCGATTGTATTGCTCAGGGGTCCACCTTGGGGGCGCATAACAGCTGCACACAAAGACACCGTGGATCTTGGCGATAACAAAACCTTCATGATCGTTATCCACTACTTCTTGAATGGGAAACCCGCCTGTAACTTGGATTGCCGCTATCCTTGCTTTATCCGCCACCCAGTTACCGTTATTGATAGGAACTCGGTACGGCTCTGCAATTATTGCGACGTCGCACTTGGTTTCCGTTGTCGACTGCCACAACAGTTGCTGTGCTGCATCGCAATGATTGAGATTCACTTGCGTTATCTCCATCATTGTCATTGTTGACCTGCCTTCGCCTTCTTGTACATCGGGCATTTGAAGCCACCCGTCGAATGATCGTTTCCGTCCTCCGGTTTGCAGAACATACACCTCGGTTGCTTCGTGCAGTCTCGAGCAACGTGACCACTTCCGCCGCATCTCCAGCACAATGTGGACCTGTCAGGGCCCTTGCAGCTTCTCGCCTGGTGACCGAACTCTATACACCGGAAGCATCTCCCCATCTGCTTAGCAACTCGAGGAGTGGCTCTCAGAGTGCCCACCGCCCAACCAACTTTTATCTTGCCGATCTCCACCAGCTTGTTTGCAGCGTCAACCGATAAGCAAATCGCTGCCGTCTGGGTGCCTCCAAACGCTTTCCTTAACCGAATTTGCACCGGAACATCCAGCTTACACTGCTCGGTTAGGGCAAATCTCAGTTCCTCTTCTGTCGTGACCGCATCCAGATCCCTGCACTCGATCACCACCTCCTGTGAAAGAGCCCTGACATTTGCATCGCTGCCCAGGGATTTCGCGACGAGTTCCCGGTAATCCAGGCTCTTAACAGCTGGATCTTTCTTTAGCTCGAAGATCATCTCGCCTTTCTGCGTGCGCCGTGTCTTAACCACGTTCTCGCCCAACTCCTTAAGGTCCGGATCCTCCCTCACCTTCCTGAGAAGCGCAGCGTGCGTTGTCTTGTCGCTCGCTTCAACTATGAGGGCATCACCTCTGCTTTTCCTCCTAGATGGCCGAAGTTTATCTTTCTTTTCCGGTTCCGTCTTCCTTCCCAAGCAACACACATGTTATATAAGTGTTTCGACAGCGCAAGTTTTGGTTGTATAGAAGTAAAATTTACGTCATTCTAACATTGTGTTGGAATAACGTCAAATAAACTTCTATACAACCAAAACTTGCGCTGTCGTAACTAATATATAACATGTGTGTTGCTTGGGTTTCTATTTTTTCCTTTCGCTTTTTCTTCTTAACTCGCTGGCTTTCAACGGTGCGCCATCCACTGTCTCTTCCATCGTTTCTCTGATTGTCGACGCGCGACTGATCGTTCTTCTGCTTCTTCGGGACTTCCTCGTCTCCAGGCGTGTCCCTACCTCTTTTCTCCGAGCGGTGACTCTTAGGCGTCTCCCGAGTTTCCGCCGTAGCTCTTCCTGCAGCTTCCGTTACAGCCTTTTCAGCTGTTTCAGCTCTGAATCTGAGTGCCTTTTGCTCTCGTTCGGCAGCTATAATAGCAGATTTGATGTTCGTCACCATCTGCTTAATTTTCAGGTGCACGTTGTGTCTGTCCTTCACAAACTCGTACAGTTCGTTCACCTTCTTCCTCACCTCACCCAAACACGACTCTTGAGCAGCACTGCTCTTCGGCGTCGGTGTGAACACTCGCTGGTTCGAAGATTCTAGCTCCTGTTGGTTTCCTTGGAGCTCGCTTCGGATTGTGCTACTGGTAGCGATCGCTGCGATTTCCAGCGGTGTCACTGGTGATCTCTGCATCCTCTCGCTTCTTCGGAACGCGTTCGCGTCCTCCTCGACTTCGATATTCGTTAGATTCTCCATTTTGTTGGGTCCCCACTCCGGGCCGCTATCTCCACTCGTTGTAGTAGTCGCTTATGATCCCTTGGTTATCTTTGCAAAGCAGGGAGGCCAAGCGAGGGTTGAACGCGTACCTTCATGGGGTACGTGTCCAGAGCCGGATCAGCGTAGGTCAGGAATGTTCCATCTGAGCCTACTACCCACCTTTGTTGGTGCGAGTATTGAACGTACCTGGAGGCCTGCCAAGGTTTTAACGGGACGGAGGCAAACGTACTGTTAGCCCGCTCGCCGTTTCAAGTAGGTGTCACCCTTCCTTACTCAGGGAACAGAACAGCACGAATGTCAGCCCATCATCGCCATCCGATCCATAATCCGTAGTCCGTGGTCGTTTGCGTTGACCAGTATACCATAATCAAGATGTTACTGGCATCGATCCTGATGTGCCGGTTGGCACTCCGAGTATTTGGGCTAAGGCACTTTGGAAGCGGTACCAGGTCGCTTGTACAGAGTTGCTTGCGGATGTGTGGCTTTTTATGGAGATCCAACAGAGCCCACTGTTGAAACCCCGCCACATCCTAGGCATCCTCTGCTTGAGCTATCTGGAAACCAGAAGCTCGGTCACTCCCCGAAGGAAGAGCCAAAGGTGGTAATCCACACGGATGTGTGAACGATTTTCGCTTAGGATGAATTCCCAAGCTGCCACCCGACTCGCAGAAGGGGGGGTTCGTCAATGTCTGTCTGTCTGTCTGTCTGTCTGTCTGTCTGTCTGTCTGTCTGTCTGTCTGTCTGTCTGTCTGTCTGTCTGTCTGTCTGTCTGTCTGTCTGTCTGTCTGTCTGTCTGTCTGTCTGTCTGTCTGTCTGTCTGTCTGTCTGTCTGTCTGTCTGTCTGTCTGTCTGTCTGTCTGTCTGTCTGTCTGTCTGTCTGTCTGTCTGTCTGTCTGTCTGTCTGTCTGTCTGTCTGTCTGTCTGTCTGTCTGTCTGTCTGTCTGTCTGTCTGTCTGTCTGTCTGTCTGTCTGTCTGTCTGTCTGTCTGTCTGTCTGTCTGTCTGTCTGTCTGTCTGTCTGTCTGTCTGTCTGTCTGTCTGTCTGTCTGTCTGTCTGTCTGTCTGTCTGTCTGTCTGTCTGTCTGTCTGTCTGTCTGTCTGTCTGTCTGTCTGTCTGTCTGTCTGTCTCCACAGCAATCCACAATTCAGATCATGATCAATCACAGCTACCAAGTTCACGTTGATTACGATTCTTGGCATTTCCAAATTGCGAAGCTGTTCGTTTGCTACTGCTGAAGTTAATAGTTTTAATGTTTTAATGTACCATAAAATGTCGTTGACCACTGGTTCCTT
>NC_085136.1:51219354-51296408 GCF_035046485.1 Aedes albopictus
GTGATGAACATTGATTCCCAGGCGTTTAAATGCGAAGCCTTTCTCACCGGTTTAATCAGCTTCGCATTTTTCCAATTTATATTGTGATGAGATGCCGCCGCATGCGCCGCCACCCCTGATTCGTTGGTTTTGTTTGTTTCAACTGCTGTTTTATGTTCTCTCAGGCGCACCCTCATCTTGCGGCGTGTTTGGCCAATATAGACTGCCGGGCAGTCATCGCAGGGTATTCGATATATTCCTGACTGTTCTTCTGGTGGTACTTTATCTTTCAGGTTACACAATAGGTCCCGAAGTGTGTTGTCGCTCTTGTGTACCACGTGAAGTCCTTGTCGTTGCAATGTGTTTTTGATTGGGTTTGTGGTTTTTGGGTAAAATGGTAGGCTAATTCGCTTCACTTCTTGTGTGTTGGGCTGCAGAATTTGACGAAGAAAAATCTCGGATTTACAAAGCGGCTGAAGTCAATGGGTACGACAAAAGGTTCATAGAAAAAATATTACAAAAACACAAACGGAAAAAACAGCGACAAGACATTACAACACTGCAGCCCAACACACAAGAAGTGAAGCGAATTAGCCTACCATTTTACCCAAAAACCACAAACCCAATCAAAAACACATTGCAACGACAAGGACTTCACGTGGTACACAAGAGCGACAACACACTTCGGGACCTATTGTGTAACCTGAAAGATAAAGTACCACCAGAAGAACAGTCAGGAATATATCGAATACCCTGCGATGACTGCCCGGCAGTCTATATTGGCCAAACACGCCGCAAGATGAGGGTGCGCCTGAGAGAACATAAAACAGCAGTTGAAACAAACAAAACCAACGAATCAGGGGTGGCGGCGCATGCGGCGGCATCTCATCACAATATAAATTGGAAAAATGCGAAGCTGATTAAACCGGTGAGAAAGGCTTCGCATTTAAACGCCTGGGAATCAATGTTCATCACCAACACTGAGGAACCATTGATGAACGAAGACGATCCCCCCATCACATCGTGCCTCTTCGGTCTGGCTGACACCACCATCAAATAAAACATTTCTCTTCTGCGGACGAGTACGAACATCGTACGACAGCGTAACCAGTCGGACATTGTCCCGAAGATGGGCAACATCGCGCCCGAAACCGGTCGACAGAAAAGGTAATTTTTTAAATCCTTGACGATTGTAAGAACGATAAGTGTTATGTCTTGTCTCGCGTCGCGTCTTGTGAATGTCAGTTTGTTCTTACGTTAGCGCAAAACATAAAAATGAGTGTTAAATGAAAAAGTTTGCAGAAACTGAAAAAAATATTCTGGCGATATTTGGATGCATTTAAGAATAATCTGTAAATGAATATTAGGGAAATCCTTAATCATTTTTTTAGTTGGTAAATTTCTAAAACATGTTTAAGTGAAGACATCGATGAAGAAATTGGTAGTTGAATTCTTGAAGTATTTGACCGTAGGGATTCATACCGATATTTTTTGACGAATTTCTATTGTTACAATATGTTTACCCCTGAATTGATTTTGGGACCCACAGTCTCGAATCGAAAGTCCCGGAAATTTTTCAATTCTATTGATCTCAGGTCCCTCGGCGAAAAGAGCATGCACTTTAACCATCACACCAGGTCCATTATAGTCCAGATCTATGTGGTAGAATTTTTGGTCCAATAACCTAGAGAGATGCCTTTACATTTAATGAGTGCGCATACATTTCTTAAGTATATTTTTTTCGAATTCTATATGAGTTTTACTGTGTATTTTCTGATAAATTCAATCATCTATCAATTTTAGATTTAGATTGTAAGCTTTCCCCAGGAGGTACGCTATTCAACAGAGCTTGATTCGTTAACATCTGACTGATGTATCCATATCATTGCTTCATGTTTCTGATAAACAATCGGCATTAGAGCATCTTATAGCATAGTCGCAATGATGTAACGCATTATTGGTGTGCTCCTATTAAGTCATTGGAGCAATCTTATTAGGTTATTGGCAAAGAATAAGAATATCAAGAATGCCCACTCTGCTGATACTCGGGGGGACACTATCGCAGCGCTATCTGCGGATGAAAGTTCAATCTTCATGGGGTAGTGTGTGTTACTGCTTGTACGTGGATACCAAAACATACGCACACCATTTTCTCGTATGACAAATCACGAACACTATTACAGAGATCCATCTTGATACGCTTAGAGAGCGCCACTTGTCTTGTCGCTTGATGTTTACATAGAAAACGGCAAGAGAGGGCATTCTTTCTATTTTGATTATTTATTACTGGTGTAATTGTTCAAATTTTCTAAATAGGTCGCAAAAAATAGAAAAAAAAAATTAATGGCACTGTTGCAAAAGAAGCAAGGAAAGAAAGTCTTTTGCAAATTCAGTTCGCATCACCGCAAACACGCAGTATCAATTCGCACAAAATTGAAGTAACTTGTTACAAGTTTATTTTTTGTTTAATGTGCTATTTTAACTTGTAAGCATTTTGCTAACTTTAATGTACATTTTAGAGCTCTGAAGTAAAAGAGCACCATAAGATCTCAGTAATCTCATTTTTTTTGACCTGCTTTTAGGTTTTTGCGGGCAGAAAACAACTGCAGAATATTAGAATCGTTTCCTAAAAGGGACATCAAAACGTAAACGTCTCGTATTGAAAGCCGAATCAGGATGCCCCTTTAGGATTAGAAATTCCTAGACCACACTCAAGTTATGAAAGCAACTAATGCTGCGAACAAAAGGCAACCTGCCAGAGAAAATACGATTACAGGATTGACTGATGGACCAACAACATTTATGAAACCTCGTCATCCTGTCATCGTTAATTGTTATCCACTACGGTAACAGGGCAAAATATATGTTTTGAGTTGTGTTTCTCCATTTGTGATGTCCTTATTTATTACGTATTTGTAATATTCCACTTCAATATGATTATTTTTAATATGCATCTTTAGTGCTTCACTATTTTTTTTTTTCGTAATATGGAACTGCAAAATTCCGCGGAACTTTTTCAAAAATTTCGTTTCGTTTCGAAAAATACCGAATGAATTTGGATTTCGTATCGATCTCACGAAACATTTTTGAATTTCGTTTCGTTTCGTACCGCATTGTATCAGAAATTTTATATTTCGTTTCGTTTCGTTTCGCCTTGAAAAAATCCCATACCGCATACCCTTACCGGCAGCCAAGCCGCCAGCTTTTTGGCGCGGAAGTCGGAGGGTGTCCAGATGCAATGTTTATCACTCAACAAATGTATGAAAATATTTTTTTCCGCAATAAATGTTTTATATGTTCTAAAGTGAGGTTTAATAAATGCAGGTGGTATTATTTCCTAAATAATTGCTAATGATTGTTATTCTGAAGACCTATACGTTTGAAAAATAATGATGTGCTTGAACAAATTTGCTGATTAATTGGTTTCTGTATAATACATCGAGAATCCCCTCGATATTCGACGACTGTTCTGAACAGTTTCTCAAACAGTCGGGATAATCCAACTTTGAAAACTGAATACACAATATTGATGCGAAATTGTTTGATATTTTTTGTCAAAAGCCATAAAACAAAACTTATAGCATTAATTTAGAACGCAACGCTAAAATCGTCATGTTTTAACAACCCCCCTCTTCCGTTACGCCTTTTTGTATGAAAGTCTTAAAATTTGTGTATGGACCGTAATGGTCGGTTGTACTTTTCCTTCTCCCTTGAGCGACGCGTAATTTGGGGACGTCGTCATATTTGTTTAAAAAAAAAACTGCAACAGAGTTATCATTTAGTTATAATCTGCCAAATTCTTCCCAAACCAGCAGTGCTTTGTAGCGTTTTAAAGAACATACTTTCTGCTGGAAGCTGTGGCGAAGAACCTGTTGAGGCAACAGTAAAGTATTTTCTAGAATCTAGATGATGTTGGGTTAGTTTTGTGGTACAATTATTAAGTCTTGTCTGGTATGAAACAAAACAAGTAAACATTGATAATCTTCCCCTTCATCAGATCATTAGCTTTGCTTTTTTCTTTGTTAACCTTAGTTTTGTATTCGTACGCGATAGGTAGTCGGGTAAACAACGTGAAAAAAGGTTATCAGACCGTTTTCAAATTTCAGTAGGATATCAAAGATACAGTAGACGTTCGATAACTGCAACATGTTTACGTTTCACTTAGCGAACAAAAATCCGATAACTGGAACGCCTGACAGTATCAACAAACCATCAACTGACGTTAAATGAACGTGAACTTCATCCGTCTGGTAATTTGGGCTAACATGGCGCACCATTTTGACATTTTGAGGCGCTTGCAGGTAAAAAGCATTGCAGTTAAACCGCTTGCAGTGACCGAACGTCTACTGTAATAACCTTTCTGAAAGTAACCGTTTCCGAGATATTCGGAATTTAACTTCATGAGTCTCTCAATATGTAAGAAGATGCGCTATTTTCATATGTTATTCGATACTCCATCAACAACATTATGTTATTTCCATTATTTGTTATTTGTATATCCCAAAAACAATCACTCACTTGATTGGACGAACAGTTCGAAAGTTATAGGAAGATTGTGAACTTCATTTTTTAGAAACGATTGAAGTTTATTACGTAAAATGATGATAATGGGTTGTTTTTATTTTTAAGAAATACAACTTTGTAATACGTGAATTCTCAGCTTGTAAATCAATCATGCGTTTTATTGTTTTAAACAAGCGTCATTTCTGCGTGAGCATCCCTATCAACCAGATTCGGATTTCCTTTATAGTGCTTTATCTGACGAAGTCATCGATTCAATACAAATCGATATCCATCGATATCGAAAATCTCTCACTGGTTGAATAGGATGTTTCAGGCAATTTGGCCAATAAAACCCTAAAGACGAATAGAACAATCCTGTCGATAATACCCTAAGTCATCCTATCTAAAACGACGGATATTGCATGTGGTGCAATTTGCGACCGGACGAACAATGTTTCCGTTACATGGAACTGGGTTTTGTATGCCTTCCAATACTTTTGAGTTGAATTTTACACAAATGACGTATCTTTACACGCGAAAACATTCGATCAATTACATTAAATACCAAAACAGTACTGCTGTTCTAATTCCGCCAAAAAGTATACCAAATAGTGAATGTCATTGAACATGGAGAAAGCAAAAGTGGAACTAAATAATTATAACATGGAATATGTTTATTCTACTTATTTTGCTTCGACCTTAGGGAGCATCTATTGAGTACGTCACGATAAAATTGGAAATTTTCATTCAACCCTCCCTGCCTCCTCCAAAAGTGACGATAAAGTTAATGGATGACCCGGGGGGAACAACACTAGATTTGCCAATCCGAAAAAACCCAAAAAATGCCGAAAAAAAGTCGAAAAAACCGGTAAAACCCGCAAAAGTTTTTACGACTTTTTTGGGCTTTTTTCAGCTTTTATGAGGTTTTTTGGCTTGGCAAAACTAGTGTCGCTCCCCCTGGGATGACCCCTTATGTAATAAATTCCATTTCATTGCTTAAAATAAATACCCAAATGAATCCACCTAGTGGTGATAGTGCCTTTCTCGTCGAACTTTCCGGCAACATAAGTCAAAGTGTTTCTGAATCTGAACATTTTTATAGAAAAGCAAGCATTTTATCAGACATCTTTGAATTGACCTTAAACTTATTGATTGCACATAGTTCGACATTATGTTCAACGTATAAGCAGGGCTGAAAAATATCAGACTTCTCAGTTGACTGCTTGAGCACTTTGTTGAGCACCTTCACTAACACTGGAGGCTGATCAATATCAAGACGATACTAACAAGCTAAGCTATAACTCTTTACACAATCACAGATCACAATTTTTTTTCTGAACATTTGGGCTGTATCTTATTGACCGTTGAAAACAAGAGCGATAGGTAGTGAGTATAGTGTGACGTCTGTTTGTATGTGGGTTTAATTTGTAAAATTTTGTTCTCTTACACATATTTATCGCTTGCATTGGTTTTATTTACTTTCGTAGTTCCGGCGAAGCACCAAACGCTGGTTGTGCAACCCTACCGGTAGTCTGTAATGTGGTATGAGCCTATTTTCTAGTTAACCGTTCCTCGGGTTATTCAAAAAGCCGTGATGTAATATGTTGCATGGTACATTTGGTTACTTTCGATGCGGTACCGGAACAGGTTCCAGAGCACACCGGGTCTCCCAAATATAGTCTGAGACTATTTCATTGCTAACGTTCATTAGGTTACCCAAAAAAAAACACGATTTGATTTATCTCATGCATGGGTGGGTATAGATCACTTTTACATTTGACCACTTCCAGTGGGACACCCAGAACTGGTTTCGGGACACTACCGGTTGTCTAAAATATGGTCTGAGGCTATGTTCTTACGAATCGATCATCGTGTATTCAAAAAAGCTGCTATTTGATGTACTGTCAAACACTTATTTGTGCATTTTGCCAGTTCCGGCGAGACACTCGAAAGTGGTTCCGGTACACTACCGGTAGTCTTAAAGTGGCCTGAGACTTTTCTTGCTGACCGCTCTGCGCGTCATCTAAAAAGCCGATATTTAATGCGCGGTGTGCATGCGTTTGGTTCCGTTCTACATTTGACCACTTCCGGCGGAGCACCTGGAACCTGGGTTTCAGCACAGTATTGGTTTTTCAAAGTGTGGTCTATGATTGTTTCTCTTGTTAACTGTTCATCAGGTTACCAAAACAGCTATTTATGGGGTTGGTTCTCCTTTACATTTGACCACTTCCGATGGGGCACCCTTAATCGGTGAGGAATACTACCGGTTGTTCCAAATATGGCCGGAAACTTTTTTTTTTGCCAAATCAAGATACCTAAGAATCTGCGATTTGATTTGTCGCATGGGTTTGGTTCACTTTTTTGTTTGGCCATTTCCGGCGGGACACCCGGAACCGGTTCCGGATCACTACCGGTTCAGATACATATGGTCTGAGAATATTTTCCTGCTGACTGTTCATCAGGATATCAAAAAAGCCACTATTTGATATGTCGCATGTATGGGTTTGGTTAACTTTGAAACTTGGCCACCTCTGGCGGGACATCTGGAACCGATTTCAGAACACTACTGGTTCCGATATGTTCTGAGAATGCTTTCCTGCATACTGTTCATCAGGTTATCGAAAAATCCGCGGTTTGATATGTCACATGCATGGTTTTAGTTCAATTTTATATTTGGCCACTTCCGGCGGGACACCCGGAATTGGTTCCGGAACACAAGCAGTTCAAATATGGTCTGACAATATTTTCCTGGTTACCTTTCATCAGGATGTCAAATAAGCCACTATTTGATATGTCATATGACCCATGCATGCGATTTGGTTAACTTTTATACTTGGCCACCTCCAGCGGGACATCTGGAACCGGTTCCGGAATACTACCGGTTCCGATATGGTCTGAGAATGTATTCCTTCTTACTGTTCATCAGAGTATCGAAAAAGCTGCGGTTTGATATGCCGCATGCATGGGTTTAGTGCACTTTTATGTTTGGCCACTTCCGGCGGGACACCCGGAACCGGCTCCGGGACACTACCGGTTCAGATATGGTCTGAGACCATTTTTCTGCTTACCGTTCATCAAGTTATCGAAAATGCCGTAGTTTGATGTGTCGCATGGATGGGTTTGTAGCGTTTTCATATCTGGCCCCTTCCTGGGGTACCGGTCCGGAACACCTAAATGGCCATAACTCCGGAACGGCTGGACCGATCCGAACCATTTTCAATAGGAAACAATGGGACCACATTCCGCGTCGAATGAACCATCGGTCATTAAAATCGGTTGAGGTTTAGTTCAAAAAAGTGATGTGACCTTTTTTGTACACAGACATACATACACACATACACATACACATACACACATACACATACATACACACATACAGACATTTGCTCAATTCGTCGAACTGAGTTGATTGGTATAAGTGATTCGACCCTCCGAGCTTTCTATCAAAAAGTCGTTTTTGGAGTGAACATATAGCCTTTCCAGTACACTTAGTGTACGAGAAAGGCAAAAAATGTGGAATATAATTAAATTATATCTACAGCTGCTATCATATCAGCATATGATATAATTGTGATAGATTAAAACAAAATCACTAACGACAAATCAAGTCTATTATACGTCAACGAGCTCAATGTGACGTCATACTACCCCGCTCGTGTGCGTCTGACAAACAAGGATTTGAATGAGGAAACTGGAAATACGTAGAATCAGTAAAGCTTCTATCACCGTCCTCTTCAAGTGTTGTGATGGCCTCATTGGCAAAGGCGTCAGATTGCTACCGACGATAGGTGTCTTGGTTCGAATCCCGTTTGGATCCGAAAATTTTATAACGTACTGGAAACTACTTTTTATATTATCTACTTTTTCTAAAAATAGAATAACACACTTAAAAATATTTACCCAAAAAATGAGTATGATTATTTAGTTTTTACCCTAAAAGGTTGCCAAGGAATTATAACACAATTTGTTATAATTTTGTTAAATTCTATCATATTTCATGGAACAAGTTTTGTAATATTTTTGTTATGATCATAACAAAAGTTATTACATTTTTGTTCTTTTCTTGTGGGAACTTTGTTAGAATTTTTGTTATTTTAACTACTAACGGTACATGTTTTATAACAACCCTTGTTATAGAAATTTATTGTAACAAAATAACACAGCATGTTATAATTTTGTAATGTCCATCTAGTCGGGTAGCCTTTTCCTCTCCAGAGTCATCCGGCTCGCGATGTCCAAGGATAAGATGCCAAATATGCAAACAATCAGGATTGTGGTTAGTCTCACTCACCTGCAAAGCTGCTTGAGCTGTCCACAATTTGTATAGCCCTCCTAACATACATAGTCGTGCCGGCAATCACATTATCGTCCTTGAGGATGCAGCACCCAACCCACCCGCTTCAAACACTATATTGGCATTCTTGGTGGCGAGCCCCTTCACTGATAATATACTTTCGTAAAAGTTCAACGAATACGTTGCGTATAATGTACGATCCATTCGTATCACCATGCTGAAACAGTACAAATGGAGTTGTATCATGTACGAAATCACGAATCCGATAGACGGTGAACCTGCTCATTCGTAGATTTTAGCTCCTGTCGTCAATCGATTTTTACTAACCGTGCGTGAGAAGAAAATTTTGCTTCGTAGAATGCATCAAAGCTTTGCAGTTATCACAGGTTATCACTGATGATAGAGTGGATCGCAGAGAAAACAAAGCACCCTGTTTTCATGAGCATACCACGATGAGTGTGCGAGAAGAGAAAAGAAAGCATGCTCTCAGCTGGAACTAATACCGAGTTTTTTTTATAAACAGAAACAGAGTGGCAACTTATCACTGGTAAGCGTTCTGGTTGTTTTCGAACGGTTTCAACTAGCGCCTACAGATGGGTGACTAGCGCTGAGGTACATATCAATCAAAAGTAACGAGTTTCGAAGCTTGTGAAAACCATGCTTGATACCTATACGTGTGCTTTTTTGCATGTTCTATTTCGGTCCGACAAAAGGGAAAGAGAGAGAGAGAGAGAGAGAGAGAGAGAGAGAGAGAGAGAGAGAGAGAGAGAGAGAGAGAGAGAAAGAGAGAGAAAAATGCGTTTTTGTTTGTGTCAGAGCGATTTATTTTTTACGAAACGATTTCAAAAAACATTATAAATCTTTTCGTTGCAGAAAACAACGAATGGCATGAGTAAACCAAACGAGCGATTTTGCACAATGAAACTAAATTTATTTTCAGTGTAGTGGAATATTTCGAAAGACTGCTTTAGAAATATTAAATATTACTTCAGCAATGTCTATAGTGATTGTTTGGTATTTTTTTACGAACTCCTCTTGCATTAGTTCCTTCTATGATTCCTCCAAGAATTGCTTCATGAGTTCCTCCAGGAATTCAATCAGGAATTTCTTTTGAGTTTCCACCTTAAGTTTCTTCTGACATTCCTCTTGGAGGATTTCTCCAAAAGTTTTTTTTTGTCAAAATTTTCCAGAATTTCTTTAGTTTCTTCGGGTTTTCTCCTTGGGATTTTTAGGAATTTTATCCAATTTCTTCCTGGAGTTACTTATGTGACTTTTCTAGAAGTTCCTTCAGTGATTCCCCAAGAAGTTCAATCTGGGATTCAAAAGGAATTCTTTTTGGGGTTCTCCCAGGATTTTCTTTTGAGATCATCCATAAGTCCCTTATGTGATTCCTCCAGAAGTTCATACTATGATTTCTCCAGAAGTTTCTTTTGGGATTTCTCCAGCAATGCTTCCAAGGGTTCTGTGATTCTTCATCGACTTACTTCCGATGTTCATCCAGGAGTACTTCTAGGAATTCTCCAAGAATCCCTGCAGCCATACGCGCCAACTTGTGACGTTGGGAGGGTAAGGCCTCTCAAAATCAATGAAATCCGGAAAATATCGACGCAGTTTATCTTATTTAGGCATATTCACGTGAAAACTAGTACATTGATCTGAAAAAAGTTGAAAATTGTCCAATTTTGGAGAGTTTCGCCCCCCAACTACGTCACAAGTTGGCGCCTATGCCTGCAGCAGTTCTTTCTGCGATTCCACCAGGAAGGATTTGTTAAAGATGTTTTCTCTGGAATTCCTCCACGAATTCTTTCTTAGATTCATTCAAGATTATTTTTTCCATGATCTTCTTCTGGAATTTTTCTATTAACTGCTTTTGGGCTTCCTCCACAAGTTTCTTCACGGGTTCCTACCATTATTTGTTCAGAAAATGCTGAAAAGTCTGAGCTTATTGTTTTCAGATTGCGTATGTGAATGTGAATGTGAAGTATGTGTCAGTCGAGCTTTAATATCAACATTCTAAAAACAATACACTCACACTTGTTGTTCGTAGGCCGCGAGAGTGCGGGAGATTTACATCCAAGAGCCGAAAAAGGGATAAAGTTGTGAAAGACGGACCAGGTTAGGGTGGTGCGTGGAATCCAGTATGACTTGCTATTCCGCAGAATCGTAACTTGTTCTGTGGCTTAGATGGTTACCCAGTCAACCAGTGATCGTATAATATGTTGAATAAGATGTTAAAGTGGAGGCGATATGCGTACATTTTACATGCGCCTAAATGGAGGCATGCACGCATATGGCCTCCACTTTATCATCTTATGCACCATCGTATACGATTACTGGTTGTCTGGGTAATGCGCCGGACTAGCGATAAGGAGGCGTGGGTTCAAATCCCACCAAAACAAATGGTGAATTTTTTCACAAGTTTATCTCTCAATTTGTCAATTAAATTTGCCTAAAAATATTTCAAGTTTTTTCGTTCATTACAACAGGGGTTCCCTGTAGGACCTTCCAGGAATTTCAATCGGTTTTCTTCTAGCAATGCTCCAAAAGTTGTTCGTGGGAGTCCAACATTCCGTCACGATTTTTTTTCTGGGACTCAGCGCTTGAAAATTGAGGCATTTTACCTCAGACGAATCAAAATTTGCTCTTCTTTGACCGGCGCTTCTCAACCCAAAGCGGTAGCAATATGCCTTCATTGGCTAACATGCTTCTGAAGCAAGTGGGAGCGGAAGCAATAAAAAATATGAGTGAGAGTGAGGAACGAAGATTCAGCGCCGTGCGGCTCTCTGAATCTCTCTCTTCGCCGGTGTATACGGCAATGAATAAACTTGATTTTTATCTCGTTTTTACAGTGCAAATGACATAAACTGGAATTAAATCGATTATAATAGTCACGTCCATCATTCTCTTATGGACAAATGGATTGTTTTTACAAGTTTTGAGCAAACAATAAATCCACTGAATCATTTACGCATCTTCAGCCTCACCGCAGCAAGTGAGAAATTATGGCTTCCAGTCACCATGCTTCACCAGCCAACCGACCGATGAGGAATAGTGGTCGCAGTAGGTTCAGTTTCTCTTTGCTCCCTGTGCGTGTTCGTTCGTAGTGATGGTTGGCGCTGATGACCGATCGTATCATTCATGTTCACTCAAATTCAAGCACTGCTGGGACTCCTTCAGAATTTCCTCAGGCAGTCTTTCTGTGATTCTTGTGTTAATTACTTCCGGGATTCTTTCAGAAACTCCTTCAGTGTTCAGCGCAGAGCGTTAATGATTAATCATAAATTTAATCATGATTAATGATTAATGATTAAGATTAATCAAAATCATTAATCATAATCACAAAAAAATCTCATTTAATCAATAATCATTAATTTTAATCACACTGTTTTTGCAATCTAATCATTAATCAGTAATCATAATCATAAGAAAAAAATATAAATCAATCATTAATCATTTATCACCAAAAATGATTCATCGTATAAAATATATGATCCAATTTAAATTGGTTCAAATGCTGTTCTAAATAATATAATTTATGATTCTTTTTTGAAAAATCTCCCTGACAGAGTTACCTTTTACTTTTGAAACTTCAAAACATGTTAAACAATAAATATACTTTAATCATTTCCTTTTTTGTGATTGATTAATCATGATTAATCATGATTTTTAATCAATGAGTCATTTTAAATCATTAATCATAATCAATAATCACAGATAAAACCAATTTTTATCATTAATCATAATCTTTAATCATCCTAAAAATCGAATTAATCATTAATCATAATCAATAATCACCAAAATTGGATTTTTAATCATCAATGATTAATCATGATTAAATTTTTTGTTAATCATGAACGCTCTGGTTCAGCGAAAGTTCATCCTTCAGAAGTAAATGGAATTGAAGCTGCAATTCATTAAATTCTTCAGGAAGTTCTTTTTGGAATTCCAGATGCTTCTAATGAGAGTCCTCCAGTTGTTTATTACGGAATTCGTCCAGGAGGTTCATTTGGAATTACTTTGAGAGTTCAGTATTGAGTTATTCCATGAGGTTCTTATAAAACTCCTTCTGGATTTATTCTGGAGTATTCCGGCGAGAGGACTCAGCATGGGAATTCAAATGGAAAATCATGGAGGAATCCGAAGAAAAAAAATAATTCCTTGATGAATCTCCAGGAGAAATCACTGAAGAAAGAATTCCTGGAGAAACAGAAAGAGCTTCTGGGGATGTTATGGATGGAATTCCTGAAAGGATTGCAGAAGCTTCTACTGGAATAAACCTTGAAGGTACTTTTGGAGTAATTTCGGGTTATCTTAAATCTTGGTTGATATTCCTGGAGGTATGTCACAGAGAACTTCTGGTACAATCTTAGAAAAAAAAATCCTGGAGGAAATTCTGAAAGCACACCTGGAAGAGCCGTAGACGGAAATCTTAGTAGAAACTTCAGGAGGAATCTCAGAAAGAGTTATTCTCAGAAGAGCGAATATTATAAGGAACTCATGGAAGAATCGCAAAATGAGCTGAAAGAGAAATGTGTTGTTTGCGCGAGAGGAGAAAATCATTCAATTTATTGTTTTTGTGTGTATTCCCAACTTCTAAAATATTCCCAGATTTAAAAGAAGACACTCCAGAAAGATTCTCAGAACATTCGAGCAGAATTCGTAAAAATAATCCTGAATGATTCTCATACAAAGCTCAAGTAGAAACTCCAGGACAAATCCCAAGAAAAAACTCCTAATGGATTTCCACTTAGAGGATTCCCAAAAGGGAGTTCAGATGAATTCCAACGAGGAACTCTCGAAGGATTTTCGGAGAAAAAATCAGGAGGATTCCCTGAAAAAAAAAAACTTTAAGTCAACAAGAAACAAGAAGGAATTCCATGAGTGAACCCAAAAGAAACTTGAGGAAGATATCAGTGGATTCCACAAAGGAACTTCTGGTGGATTCCCAGTAAAAAGCCCTGAAATGTTTCAAGAATGAACTTTGAGATAATTTCCTGAAATAACTGCTAGAGGATTATCACAAGAAACTCCTAAAAGGCTCACATGCAGAAATGTTGCAAAGACCATTGCAAAGTTCCTTAAACAATCTGTCCATTTGGGCAAGAGATTTGGGGATCGAGTTTGCTCCGCAAAAAACTCAATTGGAAGTGTTTTCCAGAAAGCGGAACCCAGCCCAACTGAAACTCAATCTTTTGGGAACAGAAATCGACCAATCTTTGACTTCGAAATACCTTGGGGTCTGGTTTGATTCAAAAGGCACTAAACTAAGTATTTGAAGCAAAAATGTCAGCAAAGGATCAATTTTCTACGCACAATTACCGGAACATGGTGGGGTGCTCATCCGGAAGACCTCATAAAACTTCACAAAACGACTATTCTCTCTGTTCTCGAGTATGGCTCTTTCTGTTCCCACTCAGCAGCAAACTGCCACCTAATAAAATTGGAACGAATTCAATAGCGTTGTCTGTGCATTGCCCTCGGCTGCATGCACTCAACGCATAATGCGAGTCTAGAGGTCCTGGCAGGGGTGAAACCTCTTCAGAACCGCTTCTGGGAACTCTCGCTAAGGTTACTTAGGGTTCGTCCATAAATGACGTAGCTATTATTTGGGGGGGGGGGGGGGGGGGGGGGATGGGGGTCTTTGTGATTTTGTGACGAAGTGTGACGATAGGGGGTAGGAGTTCATGATATGCTACGTAGCATTCTACTAATGAGAGAATGTTTTTGAAGTCCTGCGTAAAGAATAATGAAAGAATAATGTGTATGAAAATCAATTTCGCTCAAATGCTTTCAACGATCAATAGTTTGATGCTTGCTATAGGGCACAGCACGCTGCTAAGGCTGCAGGGGAAAATTTTCTAAGTTTTTGGCATTATGGCATTATTCCAGAAGGGCCTTATATAGTTTCTACAAAATTCCTCCAAAAAAAATCTTAAGGAGCTCCTCTAGCAGCTTTTCCTCATGGCGTTCTTTATAGGTTTCCCCAACAGGAGAAGGATAACATTTTCACAGGAATTCCTACTGGGAATCCCAGAAAAAGCTTTTGAAAAGATCCCAAAAGGATTTGGAGGAATATCCCAAGGAATCCCTGAAGGAACTTCTAGAAGAATTTCAGAAGAAGCTCCTGGAGGAATCTTGAAAGGAAATCATAGAGAAAATCCAAAGGAAATCCCGTGAGGAGTTCCTGGAGCAATTCTAGATGGAACTTTCAAATAAATCTTGAATAAACTCCTGGAAGAATCTCATAAGGAGCTTGTTGCCGCTGGCCGCACTGCCCGCGATTACTACAACAATCAACAAGCGTCAACGAATGACAGATGACAATGCATAGGAGAAGAACACAAAACAAACATAGAACTACAACCTAACGTGAATGAGTAAATACGTGTTCATCTAGTTTTCTAAAATGTTAGCTTATATCTATTACTAAATTTGATATTCTAGCTTAACCTAATTGATAAATGTAAGAGCCCAATTGAAATTATCTAAATGAAATGTAAAACTAGTGTGTAATAATCTGATTCATTGTAGCAAGATCATGCTAGTTGCGCCGGGATGATGATCAGATCGTCATGTCTAGTGAGAGCACCGAAAAGTATAAGTCATTGAAATTTATGAATTGTATGAACAATAAATTCGAACTCTTTTGCAGTTTAAAACTGCACCGAACCGCAAATGTACTGCGTGTTTATGTGTTGCTAACAGCCCGGTGCTAACCGGAATTCTCACTCTGATCCCCGCCAACAGAGCTATTTGTAAAGTTTCAGAAGGAACTCGTGGTGTGATTTCTAAAGAACTCACGGAAGAATTTATTGAAGGAATCCCGGAAGAAATTTCTGAAGGAATCCCGAAAATAACTTTTGGGGAATTCCGGAAGATATCCAGATAGAAATCCTGGTGAAACCTTAGAAAGAAAATCCTGAAGGAATTCCAAAAGGAGTGAATGGAGGGATGCCGGAAAAAGTTCCTGGAGCAGTCCTGGGAAAAAATCCTGGATAAAATCTAGAAGAAAGTCCTCGAGGAATAAATTCTTGAAGGAATCCAAAAAAGAACTCCTGGAGGAATCCCAGAAGCAAATCCTGGAGGAGTTTTGAAAGAATGCCGGAGGGGTTTCCTACAGAGATCTCTGAATTAATATCTGTGTGAATTCCTGAAGGAAACCTAGAAGGAACTCCTGGAGGAATCCCGAAAGGGACTTTTTCAGGAAACCCAGAAAAAAGTTATGATGGAATCTCAAAGGAAATCTGTTTGAAATCCCTGAAGAGATTCGAAGAATCTGCTGGTGAAACAGAGGAGAAGAAAACTTTGAAAGAACTCCCTAAGAAAACCATGGATAAACTTTTGAAACAACCTTAGAAAAAAAAACTCCCGGAGATATCCCAGAAGGAACTTTTAGTGGAATCGAAGAACTGCGGAAAGAGTTCTTGGAATTTCAAATGGAATCCCATTGGAAATTCTTGTAGAAATCCCAAAAGGAAGTACTGGAGGAATTAAAAAAGGAGGAATTCTCAAAAATGGGAATCCCAAAAGAAATTCCTTGAGGAATTCCAGAATGAACTGCTGAAAGAACTTTAGAAAAAAACTCCTTCAGAGTCCTTCAAATGACATAGTGAATTTTATTCAAATGAAACCAAATGATTGATATTCCAAACAGATTTATTAGTGAGCAAACTTATATCGTCGAAAGAGCTCCTAGGTTAATATGGTATTGAACTGTATAGGGAGCATCTACTTACTGTTCTTCGGTATTAAGCAGAACGATGGGTGGTTTATTGAGTCATTAGCTTTGGTGATATTCTCCTCTGGTTGCACCTATGGTCTTGATGTTGGCGATGTGAACCTGGCAGTCGGAAACGTTATTTGTTTCTTTCTGTATTAACGAGATATTTAGCCCTTTTTCATCTCGCTTTACTTCCCTTCCGAAGGAAGAACTCACATTTTGCGAGTTTGTCGGGAGTGGGGTTCGATCCCAGGTCCTCGGCGTGATAGTCACGTACTTTAACCATCACACCAGATCCGCTCCACAGTCGGCAATGTTTTCTAGCTATTTTTGTTTTTTTTTTTTCATAATATTCGTCAAACATACAAGTTAAAATTGAAATCAGAACTCAGTTTCGAGTTTTTTCGTTGTACTTGTGTTTTGACACAGAAATTTTGTGGGTGTTTAATAAGCTACGTCATTTATTAGGGGGGTATCCAAATTTGTGACAAAATGCTACGAGGGGGAGGGGGTATTAAAAAACGCTTAAAAAAACTACGTCATTTATAGACGCCCCCTTATTAAATGTGGAGTGAGCAAAACACTTGTAATTGAAAACTTCGAAGACATGCTCAGACTGAGGGGCTGTTCATAAACCACGTAGACCAAATTTTGTCCATCTCTGACCCACCCCCCTCCCCCCTCGTAGACTTTTAACCATACAAAAAATTATAATTTGTATGAAGCGTAGACTTTGGCCAGACCCCCCCCCCCCTCCCCCCAAAAAGTCTACGTGGTTTATGAACGGCCCCTGAACACTCAGTCGAAATTCATGAGAATCTATCTGTTCTACATGTCATCTGACATAAGCCTCCCAGGTTATAATCCTCCTCGTGCTCACTTCACCAATGACAGTTCCTCTGTTAAATACTATCTGTCCATGAAACAAGCTATTCATGGAATACCAGATCAACTTCGGTGTATATCCATTCCTCGCATTTTAAACGAAAAGTACCAAAATGTCAATTCCTGTAAGAGATTATTCACTGATGGGTCTCGAAATAATGGATCCACTGGCTTCGGTGTCTTCAACGAAAATTCCACCGCCTTCCGGAAACTTCAAGAACCTTGTTCTGTTTATGTTGCTGAGCTGGCAGCAATCGACTTCGCTTTGGGGATTGTGATACCTTGTGGTATGCACATAATAAATTATTGTATTACTCTATTACGTTTAGCATGTATGTTTACATTGAGTATCTGTCATATGTGGAGATGTTGTTATTGTTGTCTGGAGTGTGAATCATTGTATGTAATATTGAAGTATCGGTAATAAAGTGTATACAAATGAATACAGTTGTTGAATAATCATTACAGAGAAAGATTCTCACATTGGCGACGAGAACGGTGAACAGTGCATGTGAAATTGGTTTAATTTCGGTTCGGGAAGTGTTATCTTTGGAAAAAGAAAGAGATGAGTGGTGTGTGTGGTGCATGCAGAGTGGTGATGACCTCCAGGTGATGACTTGTGATTGAATTTCAACATTGGAATCAAAAAGGTAAATATTGTGTACTTACTGTTCAATATGAATCAAACAATCTATTTATACCTTCGGCTAATGTCAATGATCAACCTGTGAGAGATTTTGATGGTGATCGGTATTGTTTAGTTCAAATCGATGACAATCACTATTGTCAGATAAAGAAATAAATAACTAAAGAAAATCTAAGTTTTGTTGATTGTGATATTGATACTCGTTGAATAGGGTTGTTGTCCTAGATCTAGACTTAAATGCTGAATGATGAATGAAGTATTGATTTGTTAACCGGATGGCCGAGGAAGGCGTAGAGGTGAAACAATATTTTGAAATCAAATTTTGCCGTTGCTGTTAAAAGCCAGTGAAGGCGATGAAAGCCAATGAAGGCGATAAAAGCTAATGAAGGTGACATTCTTGAAATAGCCGTAAAAGGCGGAAAGGATCACAGATAGAAAAGCCGTTGAAGGCGGAAAGACTTTTCGAAAGCAGGAAAAATGTTATAGGCAGAAGAGCCGACTAAGGCGAAAAACTGTCGATGGCGGAAGGATCCGTCGGAGAGTGAAAAGCCGTTGAAGGCGGAAAAAGCCGTTGAAGGTGGAAATGCCGTTGAAGGCGGTAAGACCTGCAAGACAGATATAGTCGATTCTTTGTAGAGCCGTATAAGGCGAATTGTGTTATTAAAAATTAAAGTACTAAAAACGCAACAGTGTCGTAAATTTCGTAAGAAACAGGTTACCAGCCAACACAGATTTAAGGGCTGTTTTCAGATCAGAAGGAATTTCTCGGCCTATCTTGATGCATGAGAAATTCCTTGGCTGAATCGCTCAAGAAACCGTTTTTTCTTCGATCGCGGTACGCAGTTGCGAAGAAATGACAGTTCAAATGGCAGTCACCGTAGAAAGTTTCTGCCAGGAATCGTTCTAGAAGTTTCTTGAGCGATTTCTCTTGAACTTCAATCTGGGCTTTATAGTTGAATTGAACCATTAAAAATGAAATTTCACACCAATTAAGTGGCAGCTGAGAAGGCGAAAGACAAACCTAAACTTTAGGCTGAGCGTGACTAGAAAAACAGGAACGAATAGTATTTGAATATGTTCCAAATAAGAGGCGAATGAACCTAGGTTTAAAACCTCTATAATAAAAAAAAAAAAAAAAAAATATGTTCCAAATGCGAATATAACAGAGCAAATACAGAGATTGTTGTGGACCCACCTCAGGTGATATATATTGAAGTTATCATTGCTCAGTAAAGTATAATAAGTCTACGAGACGTAAAAATGGTTGGCTCTTGAAACCAAATTAACATGAAGACATGCTTTAACTAATGCTTTGTCCTCTCTTACAAGACTAAAAATGTAACTTCAAGAAAATTAACATCAATGTGTGAGAATAATTAAACTGTCTTGGTAGTTTGCAAGATAGGAAGTCAAAATGACAGTTAAAGCATTCGTTGAAGCTAGACGACATATTCAGAGCAGTTGCTAACCACTAACCTGTCAAGTATCATGCTAGTCAAATAACTAGTTGAATTGGATATTTAAAAAAATCGAATAATAAAAAAATGAAACTTTTCGGCCTAACTAGAAGTCTCAGGAATTCGAGTAAAAAGCGCTTTATAGCCTATTGAATGCCACTAAATGTTTATGCGATTCAAGTACAGTGAGTTCTTGAGTAATCACTTCTGAAGTCTTTGAATATAAAATGTATCGGGTGTGGTCAGGAGGGGCATTTTGACTTATGATTGCCTAACACTGGATATAGTGCCTTCTTGCCAAGAACTGTGGAACAAGTTAGAGAACAAGGTACAGCAGTACGCTCAACAACAAATTCTGCACAATAATTTCCTTACAGGAAGAGACAAATTTTGATCAGTTAAAGAAGTATTGAAACTATTATTGAGGAGAATAACGTACAGTATATCAAAAGCACAACATATTGGAATAATAAAAGATAATCATTTCTGTAACTACAGGAATAGATATATCTAATGAAAGCTGGATTATGAGGTTTGTTTTTCAGTCGAGCTTATTAATGTAAACAGGTACCATTTACTAACACGTTACCTTGTTTGAATTTTTGGATTTCATACACTGAAAAACTGCAAATATTGTATGCATGTGTCGCACACATAGATTTTTGCAATTTGTCATAGATAACCCTTTTAATGTGTAGATACACATAGTTTATATAAGGTCCATCGATTTTATGTGTGATCCAGCGTGGAAAACGAGTATGTGTGTACAAATAAAATTTGTATATCAAATCCATGAATTTTTACCAATAAAAATGTGTGTACATGTATAAGTGATATTTGTGTTAATAAGTTCATTGAAATTTCAAATAAAAACGTGCTTTAAATTGTTTCAGTACATAGAAATGAATCGTAGGGGCAAGCGTAAGGGCCATCATGACACAGACAATCATGGTCAGTGTGCACTACGTCAGACTTGTAAGCGTTAAAAAAAATGAGGATGTATTTCATCGAAAAGTTGTGAAATAAGTGATATGATAGATTAGGCTTAGCAATAATGCAGAATATTCTAGTCCGATCCAACGAACTGAGAATATTATCAATATGATGAGCATATGTAGAAATTCAGAGTTACTTAAAGATAAAAAGTTCTAAATTTTGACGGTACATTGAATGCGAATAATTTAGGAAAGGCTTGCTGAAATAGCTTCATTAGGTATCTAGAGTGAGAACATAACATGTTGAGGGGCTTTTGCAATATTTTGGAGGCACACCTTTAAAATAAATCCTACAGTTCAAAACCCAAAAGAGCGACATCAAAGGAACAAATTTTTGGTTTTGTAATGTTAAAATAAATTTGATTGA
Organism: Aedes albopictus; assembly: GCF_035046485.1. Classification (NCBI taxonomy): domain Eukaryota; kingdom Metazoa; phylum Arthropoda; class Insecta; order Diptera; family Culicidae; genus Aedes; species Aedes albopictus. The sequence continues at coordinate 51,240,201 of NC_085136.1, forward strand.
GCACGAATCACCAGTTAATGCGGAGAAATATGCATCGTAGAATGTAAACCTATTGAACGACCAAACCGTGAAAATAAACTCATTCAGTTTGAAAGGTAAATGGTAAATCATGAGAATTCCGAAATTATCGGAAACATGATTCCTAAAAACGTGGACACCTGTATAGGTGAACCGTCGAAAAGTGCTCCAATAAGATGATCGATTTATTTTGTTATCTGGAGAAAATTGCTTTGTATATAATAATTGGCTACTATCATTACGTTTTCGGTTGGAAGCCGAAGTGACTGGCGGTGCAAAAATTGATGTTTAACCTACTTATAAACATAGCAACTCGATTTAGATTAGTGCTCTTAAGTAGCTTAATGATGCGCAATACCAGCAACCGGTTCAAATTCACGTCACAACTGCAACTTTGCATGTGCTTAAATGCGTGATTTCGATTTGGTACTGCGACGATGATGTATGTATTAAGAATTTGAGATAATTATAGGATTACAACATGAAAAACAGAACAAAAAATTAATATTATTATTCTACTATACTTTCAAACAGCTAGTGCGGGTGTGAGTTTTGTGAACAATATGTATTAAATATAATTAAAAAAATGGATGTTTTCAAGTTTTCAAATTACTATTTAGCTAATACTAGTATTACAAATATTACTTTGGACAAGTAACGTTTTTTTGAAATCGTGATTTGATTTAAAAAAAGTATCAATCCCTTCGATATTTAGAAAACAAAATCTGTAAAGCCAAACTTCTGAATATATTCTGAACAAGAAACGAGTTCCAGCGAAGTTCGCTAAAAAAACATAAAATGAAATAGTGTTTGTATGACACTTGGACACTTTGGATCGAAAACGAGTTAATGGATATTGATAATTTTTTCACTGTAACATTCGTGCAGTGTTCCGACATATTAGTTAAAAAAAATGTCTGAATAATAATCTGAATATACATACCTTTTGTATGAGATTCTTATATGAAAGGACATGTCAAAAAAAAAAAACAAATGGGCAGTATACAATGTTTGCATGCTATCTGTCATTGAAAACATTTGAGAAAAGAAAAGCAATTCAAATAATTCATCAGCAAAGGTAATATTTAGCTTGACAGACAGTATTAAAAATATTTTGGGATTTGGGAAAATACTTGGGTCAAAATAATATTTCTTTTTAGGTACAAGCATAAGTAACGGCCAAGTAATTTACCAAAATGCCGAGCAGAGATGGATGACCAAATGGATGACTGTACTACTAATTCTGATGTGAGACTGAAGCGAGACGTTCATCAACTGAGGAGACTATAAGCAAAAACAACGTGGAGTGACCGTGCTGCGGATCTGGAGAAAAAACGAGATGTGATACCTTGTGGTATGCACATAATAAATTATTGTATTACTCTATTACGTTTAGCGTGTATGTTTACATTGAGTATCTGTCATATGTGGAGATGTTGTTATTGTTGTCTGGAGTGTGAATCATTGTACACTAAAACCTCTTTTTATGCATGTTTTTTTTATGCACTTTTAATTTATGCACCTTTTTTTATGCCCTGCATAAAAAGAGGGAGAGCTACTCAGAACCAATATTGTGCATAAGAATATTTAATAATGACAGGAACTATTGCAACGGCGACCGGGGGGTGTTTACAGATGAGAGCAAAGAAAGGTTACAGGTTCGTTTTTGGGTGTTTCCGAAGGTCTCATGTGCGTTACATGGGCTCCGAGTGGGTCTTAAGGGGATTTCGGAGTCATTTCAGGAGTCTCAGAGCATTTTAGGCTGGTTTAAAGCCGTTATGGAGGCGTTTTAGGGGCTTTGGTTTAGGAGGACATTTCAAGATGTTCCAGATCATTTTCGGCGTGATTCAGAGGCGTTACGGAAGCGTTACGCAGGAGTTTTCAGGGTGTTCGGAGGCTCTCAGGTGCGTTACATGGGGTCCGAGGGGGTTTAAGGGGGATTTCGGAGGCATTTTAAGACGTTTCAGAGCATTTTCGGCGTGATTCAGAGGCGTTACGGAAGCGTTACGGAGGAGTTTTCGGGGTGTTCGGAGCCTCTCAGGTGCGTTACATGGGGTCCGAGGGGGTTTAAGGGGGATTTTGGAGGCATTTTAAGACGTTTCAGAGCATTTTCGGCGGGATGCAGAGGCGTTACTTAAGCGTTACGAGGAGTTTTCGTGGGGTTCGGAGCCTCTCAGGTGCGTTACATGGGGTCCGAGGGGGTTCAAGGGGGATTCCGGAGGCATTTCAAGACGTTTCAGAGCATTTTCGGCGGGATGCAGAGGCGTTACTTAAGCGTTACGAGGAGTTTTCGTGGGGTTCGGAGCCTCTCAGGTGCGTTACATGGGGTCGCCGGGGGGTTCAAGGGGGATTTTTGAGGCATTTCAGGAAGTTTTAGAACACACTCTGAAATACCTTAAATCGCCCCTCAAACCTCATGCAACGCCCTTTAAAGTCTCCTGAGATCCCTTGAATTGCCCCTAAAGCCCCTTGGAACGCCCCTGAAACCCACTTAATACTATTGAAATACCCCAGAATTCTCCGTAATCCCATGAAAACACCAAAAAATCTTGACAGAACACCCTTGTAAGGCTCCTCAAACCCCCCGAAACAACCCCTTAAAACGCCCCTGAAGCCCCTTGGAACCCCCTTTTTGGGCTCTCTGGGACCATTCTGAAAACCCCCTTAGCCCCACCTCATCTGACCAGGAGCAAGATCTGTTCTCGCAAACTAGATTTTCTAATTGAAGCCCAAACTTAATTTATGCATAAATTTCCCTCTTTTTATGCACATTTTTAATTTATGCACATTTTTAATTTATGCAGTCCCAGCCATGTGCATAAAAAGAGGTTCTAGTGTATGTAATATTGAAGTATCGGTAATAAAGTGTATACAAATGAATACAGTTGTTGAATAATCATTACAGAGAAAGATTCTCACAGGGATGATTGCCAACATGCCCGCAGACCATCATCTTCTCGGATAGCCTTAGTTCGATTGAGGAACTCCGGTCGATGAAACCTGTAAAGCATGCATCTTACTTTCTTACAAAAATAAGAGAGCAGATGTATGCGCTGGTCGAAAGATCATACAAGATTACCTATTAGCGTGGTTCAAAAAATCGTTTTTGCTCCACACCGCTTATTCGATTCGTAACCAGATTCTATGCCTTCCCACAGAATTTGAGCTCATTTGGTTGAAAATTGAGACTGCACAAGCCCTTCAAAGTTTGTATGGGAATTACTATGGAAAAACGATGTTTTTCATTCATTCGACCGTAGTATTTCCCCAAATGCCCTAGAGCGTTAGTTGATCCTTGGTACTCCTAGGTTACTCTATCAGCTGCAACTTTGTCGAAGACCGCATTCAAATAGCATGCCTTATTAATTAGTTACCGATTTTTATCCAGAATCGAAATCTTTACTCATGATGGTTAAACTAATCGATGGGCATCACTGCATTTTGCAGCGAAACATAGTAGCCATGATTTCAGTGTGCTATCTTTGGCGCCATTTGCAGCAATGTTGCCTGCTGGGAAGCTGGAGGATCATTGCTAAAGTTTGTCCGGTTGGATACAAATCGGTAACTAATTAATGAGGCGTCCGATTTGAATGCGGTCTTTGGCAAAGTTGTAGCTGATAGAGTAACCTAGGAGTACCAAAGGTCAATTAATCCTCTAGGTCACTTGGGGAAATGCTATGGTCGATTGAATGAAAAACATCGTTTTCCCATAGTAATTCCCATACAAACTTTGAAGGGCTTGTGCAGTCTCAATTTTCAACCAAATGAGCTCAAATTCTGTGAGAAGGCATAGAATCTGGTTACGAATCGAATAAGCGGTGTGGAGCAAAAACGATTTTTTGAACCACGCTATTACCTATGCATGGGTCCCCTCACATTGCTCAATTTATGGCAATGAGAAGGCGGACTCTCTCGCAAAGGTGGGCGCACAGGAAGGCGAGATCTATGATAGAAGAATTTCACACGATGAATTTTTCCATTTAGTTCGTCAGAGTTCTCTTCAAAGTTGGCAACATGATTGGCGAGATGGCCAACTGGGACGGTGGTTACAATCTATTATTCCTCATGTTTCTTTGCGAGCGTGGCATTACGGTTTGGATGTAGGTCGAGACTTCATACGCGTGATGTCAAGACTTATTTCCAACCATTACTCGCTGGGCGCGCATTTGCATAGAATAAATCTTGCGCTCGACAATCTTTGCACTAAGTGCGGTTCCGGTTATGATGACATCGACCACGTAGTTTGGTAATGCCCGGATAATGACGCCTCCAGAGCGCTACTATTGGATACCCTTGAGGAGGTAGACAACCCTTTGTTCCAGTAAGAGATGTGTTGGGAAGCCGCGATCTAATCTACATGCGGTCCATTTATGAGTTTCTTCGCATGTGTTGTATAAAGGTTTAATCTCCCTGTGTTTTTTCGCTTATTTTTTTTCTCTGCGTTTTGTCCTTTTGTGTTTTGTTCCTGGCCATCCAGCAGATGAGAATCCGTGACAAGCCCATGCCAACACCAGAGGCGACGCCAAAAACCAAGATACCTCCCGGATGTGCTACAGCAAACCCTGAAACCTAATCCTGACCATGGATTTCCTTAAAAATTATGTGACCCACTAACCTCGAGCAGCCACGAGTACCCTGGCCTCCTCCCAGTACTAACCTTGATATAAGACAATTTCGTTGTATGTAATTGAATACAAAACATAAATCTCGGCTCTGTAAAGCGTTGAACGCGATTGAGTCATAAATAAGCGAACTAGATAAAAAAAAGAAACTCCTGAGAGACTTACAGAAGGAATTCCTGGAGAAAATCCAGCTGATTCCAGAAGTATTTCTTGAAAGAATACTCTTTGAAGAATTCCAGAAGAAACACCTGATAAAATTGTATATCCCAGATACCCTTAAAAAAACAAACAGGAGCAGCTTCAGAAGAAATGTTTGAAATAGGCTCAGTGTACCAGTTATGGCTATAGTACCTCAAATTCGCCATAGTTGATTTTCAACCTTTAAAGATACAAATCAACAAGAGAAAAATCGTGAACAACAGATCACGATCACAAAAGATGATTGCAATCATTCAAACTTCACAATTTGCTCAAATTATGGTAGAAATAAATAATTTTCCTTAACTTTTTGGCCTCCTTGCACCCTATTTCGCCATAGTGTACCAGTTATGGCAACTCCCATAAGGAATGCATCTAAATAGTGCGAAGTGGAACCCAAATTAACAAATGTGTCCATAACTAGTACAGGGTTCCTATCATTGGCACACGCCGTAATAAATACTAAAAGTAGTTTTGGCTCCATTTCTATATTTTTCCTGTAAAGTATTGAAACAAATCAATCATTTGACTCATTGTTTACATTCGTCGGTCTTCTTCTTATTTTTGTAAAAATAGTTTTTCTTAGGTAGTGCGATAACTGGTACAGGCACCCTAATCAGAAAAAAAATCAAGAAAAAAAGTCTTGGAAGAATTCTTGTACAAACTTCTAAATAAAATCCCCAAGAATTTTCAGAGAAGCAATATCTGCATTTGAAAGCAACTACTGAAAACGCTAGAAGCAACTCCTAGAAAAAATTTCTGGGTATCCGAACGGAAACTTTTGTTATTCGTTTTCAAGAGATAATCCAACAAAACCGTACGAGTTCTGAAGTGTTACGGTGTAGTAGCTGTATGTGTTGCTTTTTCTGACTGAATTTGGTTGCAATCAGTTCCACTGTGCTCGAACCCATGCCGTACTTGAGAATGTTCAGCTCCGGGAGCACACCATTTTCGCCCATTTTATTGATTGTGCCAACATAATCCGCTTTGCTACACGAAACGCTCTGCTTCATTGTTGTGACAATAATGTGACTATTTTCCCATACTTCTATGGGTTCCTACCAGTCTTGTGCATTATCACCATCATAACACAAAAAAGCCGCAACATCAACATTGCCCTTCTTCCTCCATCAACGCTACAGCCGACCGTCTCTATGTTGCTATCGAACACATTCGAGACGAACGCATTGATACGGTGGCTGCCGCCGCCACGCTCTTTCTCTGCAAATCTCTTGAGTAGCCGAACGCTTCTTAACCGTCGTTCCGACGCAGAGCTATGTCACTCACTGCTGGGCAGAGGTGGAAATTAATCGCGAACGTGTGCTTACGCGCTACAAAAAAATGCCGTCGCATCGCAAATTTTTGCTGTGCGATTGTGTTCGCACGTTTGTGGCTCACGATCGTACGACACGAACGCCAACGAGTGCATCGCATCTTTTGCAAGCGCGATGCTTTTTTATTTTAGAGGTTCGCGGCCGATATTTTTGTAATGAAATCAAATGTTGGTAAACTTTTTCGTCGATATCATTTATTGGTATGGTACCTGACCAGTATAATCATAAAACACCCAACTAATTACCTTTAAGTGTACAAAAAATGGCAACAAACCAAGTGCTTTACATTGTGATGCTTCTGGCGAACCAACTGCGATTCTGCTCGTTCGACATTTGTTTTGTGTTGGTTCGTCGATTCGGGAAATCGTGAACCGTTCTCTCTTTTTGGGTTCGCGAGCGCGTTAGCAAAGATTGTGTTTGATGCGAACCAAAAAACACGTCAAGCGCATGATGCTTTCCACCACTGCTGCTGGGTGACTCTCGTCTGAAAATGCCAGGATGAGGGTCAATTTGTTAAGTAGTATTGCATGGCGCAGCAAACACAACCATAGCACGCCCTATGAATAGAATGCAAAGCGTAGAACAAAAACTCGCTTCGGTGTTTCATCGTGTGGTTCGAAAACAAGAGACGATCGCTGCTGTTGGATGTGGTTGACTCTGCATTGAACGAGGGTTGGCTTGAGTGGCTTTTGCGTGAATCGATTATGTTTTAATGGACTGCGTTTGTCGTATGAAGTGATGGTTAGAGCGAGTGTCATTCGACATTGACCCTCCTGAAACTGCACAACCCTGGTTCCTACTACCAGCCAGGGAAGGTCCATCTGGTCAACTGGGGGATAGGAGTGTTTCCGAATGGAACCCTGGTTCCCGTTGCTCCTTTGTTATCCCGAAAACAAAAGGTGCCGGCGAAAAGCTGCCCTGATTCGAATCCGACAAAATGCGAAATTAATTCGGTTGTTATTGCCCCGAGCCCTTTTCTTTGCGCTCCACTCCGCGCAAGGAGAGGAGAGCAAATATTCCACGAATTTTTCCAACCTGTCAACACGGGCCCAGATTTGGGACGGTTTTAACCAACGAACCAACGAACGGTGAAAATCCATTCACCGTAATGGCTCGAACCGGGCATTTACGCTATTATAGTTGATGGACGAATGACCGAAATTAGCATGACAAAGTAAGCTTTGAAGCCGTGATGATTCGAAGAATAGCTCGCGGAATATTTAGAGAGGAATTATAAGCATGGCCCTAGTGCAAATGAAAAACAGGAGCAGAAACTTTTTTGAATTATAATAAAATTTAATCTAGATGTGAATTATCAAATCTCACATGAGGGACTGTATCTGAAATAATCTGGACACAGAAATACAACTGTAGCTTTGAGAGCATCCGTAAATGGTAAAACAATACTTAAAACCATGTGATGTATGATTATTGTTTTGAGACAAATTCCATAAAAATCGGTGTAGAACTTCATATTAATGTACCACTTTTTCTAAATTGTACCTAGAATAATCAATTGTTAATACTATTTGTAAAACACCCTGAATAGATAAATGAATAAAACCAAATTTCAAACCAAAAAAAAAAATTGTTGAGTTTTATTGAATAGTAATAAAAAAAGTTATTAAAAAAAAATTCAAAAACATTGTACTTAATATGCATTCAGTGCCGTTTGTCCTTCATTTTTATACGGGAACCAACAACGTTGCCGGCCATCAAAGAATTACAAAACTGGGTTGAAACGCTCAGTGATCCATGCGGCGCGTGGTGGTCTACAAAAGCGACTAAAGTCCACCCGCTTACTATAAAGAGAGATGTTTGTTTTCAGCAAATTGTCCATGCTTCAGGGCGAAGGGACACCGCCATCAACACTCAACGCAACAACCCAACCTAGACGACGACAACAGCCACATTTTACGCTGCCAAGCTGAGTTGGTCAGGCCAGACCAGAGGCCAAGGAGAGGGAAAATGATAAATATTTTAGTAAGCAAACGCTTAAATTAGCGCAGCAGTGGGAAACAAACAGAAATAGGACAGAGGGAGGGGGATGAGGATGGAAGAGTAATTATTATTTTCGGGTGCTGCCACAGGCATATTTTCAATCAATGTTGGTCATTATAGAGGATACACTGGTGTAGCAAGGAACTGCCGCCTAAAATTAAATTTTCAAAATATCAATATTTACAATCAACTATCTTTATGTGGCGGGCTGCAAAACGGTGAGTCGAAAAGGAGAGCGTCCAACATAGCTCTAATCCTCACAAGTTCCTACCTCTTGCTTCCACGGGTCAAGCGATGACAAAGACCGCCGGCTAAGAGTTGTGTGCTTAACTGGTAGTGCAGCCTGGGCATACGCGCCAACTTGTGACGTAGTTGGGGGGCGAGGCCTCTCAAAATCAATCAAATTCGGAAAATTTCGACGCAGTTCACCTAGTTTAGGCATATTTACGTGAAAACTAGTGCATTGAGCTGAAAAAAGTTGAATTTTTCCAATTTTGGAGAGCTTCGCCCCCCCCAACTACGTCACAAGTTGGCGCCTATGAGCCTGGGCACTGTTGTCCTTCTGACTTCAGCTAGATTGAGGAGGTACGTTTCGAGCGTCTGTCCACCAAGGAGGTGCGGACAGCGTCTGTTCTGGAATCTAGCGGCTGAGTATGAAATGGTCCACCACGGTGAAAAGGTCCTTCGTCGAGGAGCTGGAGCGCCATCAAGAACGTCTTCATCGCCACCGGCGAGAATAATTTGGGTGAGCTACGCACCCGAAGAAAGCAGTGGATCACAGATGATATCTTGAGGAAGATTAACGCTCATGTAGACGGGATAAAAGAGCGTGGGCGGACTCCCAGCAGACGACGGCGAGAAAGCCGCAAACACCGGCGGCATCCGTCTCCTCTACGATGTCTCACGTCACCTTAGTGAGACCAAGATGAATGCTACGATGCCCTTGAAAGACACGTCTGGACAGTTGAAACGCTGGTTCGAGCACTTTGGAAACCTTTTTCAAGTGTCGGTCACGCCATCAACACCTCAGCATGATCCGCCAAGGGTTCGACGCATTACCCGTGTCAACACCGAAGCTCCATCAGTGCAGGAGATAGAAACAGCCATTCGTAGCATGAAATCAAACAGGGCCCCAGCGGTCGATCGCATATCGCATATCAGCTGCTCAACGTTGACCCCGTAGCATCCGCACAACTACTGCATCAATTATTCTGCAACATATGGGAATTCGAAAGATTTCCGGCCGACTGAATGCGAGGCGTCTTAATAAAGGTACCCGAAAAGGGTAACCTGACTGTATGCGATAATTGGCGGGGCATCATGTTACTGTGTATCGTTCTCAAAGTCCTCTGCAAAGTGATCCTTAACCAGATACAGGGCGCAACTTTCCGACGGCAGCAAGCAGGATTCCGTGCCGGACGATCCTGTGTGGACCATATTGTCACGCTCCGTATCATTCTGGAGCAAATCAATGAATTCCAAGAGTCTCTCTACCTGGTGTTCATTGATTACGAAAAAGCTTTCGACCGTTCCAATCACGAAAACATGTGGGAAGCCCTCAGGCGCAAGGGTCTCCCTGAGAAAATCATCGGCCTCATTGAAGCACAGTACAGGGCATTTTCGAGCAGAGTACTGCACAACGGTGTTTTGTCCGATTCCATCCGGATCGTTGCTGGAGTGAGACAAGGATGTATACTATCACCGCTACTGTTCCTGATCGTAATCGACGAGATCCTGGTAGGGGCGATTGACCGTAAACCAAATCGTGGATTGCTTTGGCAGCCCATTGCCATGGAGCACCTAAATGACTTCGAACTGGCTGATGGCGTTGCTCTCCTAGCTCCACGGCGCTCTGATATGCAGAGCAAGCTCGATGATCTTGCCAATCGCTCCTCAGCGGCAGGTCTTACCATTAACGTCAACAAGACCAAATCGTTGGATGTAAACACGGTCAACCCTTCCACACGGTGTGTTTATAGAGCAACTTTAAAACAAAAAAATAAGTAAGTCTGAAATTTTTCCCAATGATACTTTGGGCCATTCCCTTCAATTTGCTGGGTCGGTGGAAATCATCCATCGGGGGGTCTAGAACAAAAATTTTTTTTGAAGGTTTTTTATGCAAAAACTGTTAATAGCGCATATTGTAAATTTTTGCATCTCCTACAAATAGTCACAACTTTTTTGTCTTTGGAGATAGAAGCATAAAAATTTCAGGCGTTTCGAAGTAGTATGCGTAGATGACTTTGTGAAAATTTCATTGAAATATGTTGAATGGTTTTCAAATAATACCAAAACTTTCAAACGCATTCTAAAATACTAAGCTTAGTAGCAGAAGTCCAACAAAATATCTATATATTTTTTATATAATAATACAAGAAAAATATTCAATTCTAAGCACCTTGAGTCATTATGATGGCAGTACTGTGAAAACTTGTTTTTCAAATGATGAACAGATACATAGTCAAATACACGAAAGGAAAACACACACACACTGTCATTATGTAGCTTTTCACTAAAGTATTAATTATTTATTTCAAGAATGTGGTTTTGCGTATACATGTTTATTTTTTCCATTTTTTTAATGAATCAGGTCTTATCTACATACCAAATTGCAAGCGAAAGGCTTTAGAGGAGCATGGCCCAATAATTTGGATTAAAAAAAATGTTTGTTATTTTTTCGAAACATATAGTTTTATGTAGAAAATATTCTACTTGTAAACAACGCCATAACAATGATCAATCACTTTTCCTCATGCTTGGAGGTTTTAAATTACACAGAAAATATTTTTTAAACATCATATACATATCGATAAGAATATTTAAGTCATTGTTATCAAATTGTTTTTCCTAGGCTTTATGCTGAACAGCCAATTTTCATGCTTAATGTAGGAACATTTTCAATAAGTACTCGATTTTTTTCAACTATTCTTTCCGTACTTATCAGTTATTTGTTAATAAATGGTGGCATAAGCAATAAGCAACATATTGCTATTAAATTCAAAGACAAACTTAAGTTTAGGTCTAAAAGCTATGTCAAATATCGTGGAATAATTCGGAAACTATGTTTAGTATCGTAAAGTTGCCCTTGATCGAATATTACCCAACTGAATTATGTTTTGATTTCAGTTCTCTTTATTGTGTTCTTCAATCAAGAGAGTGTTTTAATGTAGACTCATACCCACAACTTCAATGTTATTATGAGGTCTTTAACAGAGTTAACTTGTTTTATTGTTTGACTAAGGTGAAATACTATTTAATTTTAAGCTTGTAAACATTAGTTTCAAAATAATTTGGTTCCTCAAAACAGAGATGTTTCCCAATCCTCGAGTGCTTTTCTTGGCTTACCAATAAACATTTAAATATTTTTTCGGGGAAGGCCGACATGCTCAGCAATCATAATAATTGAGTTTATTATAGGATTCGTAATACAGGCATACTTGTACTTGTGAACATACGCAAAACCACGTTCTTGAAATAAATAATTAATACTTATTGAAAAGCTACATAATGGCAGTGTGTGTGTTTTCCATTCATGTATTTGACTATGTATCTGTTCATCATTTGAAAAACAAGTTTTCACAGTACTGCCATCATAATGACTCAAGGTGCTTAGAATTATATATTTTTCTTGTATTATTATATAAAAAATATATAGATATTTCGTTGGACTTTTGCTACTAAGCTTAGTATTTTAGAATGCGTTTGATAGTTTTGGTATTATTTGAAAACCATTCAACATATTTCAATGAAATTTTCACACAGTCATCTACGCATACTACTTCGAAACGTCTGAAATTTTTATGGTTCTATCTTCAAAGACAAAAAAGTTGTGACTATTTGTAGGAGATGCAAAAATTTACAATATGCGCTTTTAACAATTTTTGCATAAAAAACCTTCAAAAAATTTTTTTGTTCTAGACCCCCCGATGGATGATTTCCTACGACCCAGCAAATTGAAGGGAATGGCCCAAAGTATCATTGGGCAAAATTTCAGACTTACTTATTTTTTTATTATAAAGTTGTTCTACACAACACACCGTGTCCAGCTTTAAGGTAGCTGGACAATCAGTAGAGAATGTTGAAAGCTTCCAATATCTTGGGTAGCCAAATGGCGGCACCCAGGTGCACGGATCAAGAAAGCGAGGGCTGCTTTTGCGAGTTAAAGAAATGTATCTAAAAACAACCACCAAAATTCTAATTTTTAACTCGAACGTGAAATCTGTGCTGCTATACGCCAGTGAAACTTGGCGTGTATCAGTGGAGAACACGCAACGGCTGCAGGTCTTCATCATGCCTGCGGTATATAATTCGTGCATGGTGGCCTCACAATTGGATCTCCAACGTGGAGCTCTATCGTCGATGTCATCAAAAGCCGATAGCGACAGAAATTCGGGAGCGACAGTGGAGGTGGATCGGCCACACTCTACGCAGGGGTGGAAACGAAAGCTGCAAACAAGCGTTAGACTGGAACCCAGCAGGACATCGCAGCAGAGGCAGACCCAGAGGCTCATGGCGGCGCAGCCTCAACAACGAAATCAAGCAAGTCGACAGAAATTTGACCTGGCCACAGGTCAAGGCGATGGCTGGCAATCGCGCAAGATGGCCCTCTGCATCACCATAAGTAAGTATCTTTATGAGGCGTTTCTTTTCATTTATAGAATGAGAAAATCTGCACCCAAGAGGTGGTTCCTCGGGTTATGTGAGTTTCAACCCACTAAAAATTCATTCGCTCTCTTCCTTGCTTTCGCGGTATGTCCGTTAGCCTGAGAATGTGTTGCTGTAATAACAGGAATAATTTCTTTTAAATATTTCTGAAGAAACGCCAAAAAATAATTCCTGAAGTGAGTTTTGCAGAAATTCCCTAAGGAATCTATTAACGGATTCCTGATGGGTTCTCGGAAAAAAACTGGAAGAATTCCTGAAGAACCCATCCAACAGGAAGTCGTGTATATTGTAGAATAGTATACTAAAGTTTAGGCCGTATGGGTAAATGCTTCTATTTAATCCCATTTAACAGCATAAGCGATCGTGTGTTGGCTGAGAAAGGTTTCAATATAGCCCAAGAGAAGTTTATGATGTAAACCTTCGGAGGAATATCTAAAGGTCTTCTAAGAAACTCCCTGGAGGACCTTCTAGAAGAATTCCTTGAGAAATCTAGAGGAATTTATGAAGAAATGCCCAAAAGTATCCACGGGGTCTTCAGTTAGTGGTTAAGTCTATGGATCGCCAATCCGGTGACGGATTGATCGATTCCCGTTCCAGTCGAGAACATTTTCTCGACTCCCTGGGCATTGTGTATCATTGTACTTGCCTCACAATATACAAATTCATGCAATGGCTGGCGAAGAAAGCCCTTCAATTAACAACTGTGGAAGTGTTCAAAGAACACTAAGTTGAAGAGAGACAGATCAAGTCCCAGTGGGGACGTAGAGCTATAAAGAAGAAGAAGAAGAAGAAGAAGAAACCTAAAAAAATCCACGAAGGATGTTCTGAAAAGAACTCGGAAAGAATATGCACCCAAACGGCAAAAGGTTATTGCAACCATAACAAATTGCAAATGCTCCATAGAAAATCAAAAAGCGCTCCATAAAGAATGAACATATGTTCCATGAAAATGTGCAATGTCACCCATAAATAATTGAAAACGTTCCATACTTAATAAAAAATGTACCGGTAAAACATAAAATTTTCTCATTAAAAGAGAAATTTTGCACCAATAAATAATACTGAAATGCTCCATAATAAAATACAAATGCTCCATAGAAAAATTAAATTGCACCATAAAAAATTGAAATTGCACCATAGAAAATAGACAAATGCTGGGGCATATGACCACGTGGTTTTTGGATAGCCCCTAAATGAAGTTCAAAGTTAAAAAAAAGTTTGAGAAGAGCTAGTGTCTAGTAGATGCAAATGGGAGGGGGGTGAAGGCTTCCAGATGTAAAGGAGAGAAGGTCATATGGATTTCAATGGAGTTTAAAAGGGGGTCAACGGCGTTTCCAGTTTCAAGAGGTTACAGAGGGTTTCGGGGGTCTCAGAGGCTCTCAGGTGAGTTTAACGGAGATTCCATGGAGGTTTGAGAGGCGTTTCTAAGCGTTTCAACTCATTTCAAGGCGTTTTAGATAATGTCAGTGGGGTTTTAGGGTGTTTCAAAGGCTCACGAGAAAATCTCAATACCTTCGCAGGCTGTATAAGCATAAATTTAATTCATAATGGTTCAATAGATCACTGATAACACCTGTAGATCTGATGGTCAAAACTCCAGGAAGTTCTCGGATATTACTATACCGTAAAATGGGGTAACTTTGATAGTTTTTCAGCGAATTTTCTCAATATTTTTACATGTAACAGTATTTCCCCGAGTTTTATATTTTTAAAACAAGTACTGGGGCATCAGTTATCAATTGCAATTAAAAGATTCGACCATCTGAAATATTTTGAATAACTTTTAGTTTTTCATAAAACCGAAAATCAGATTTTCATTTTGGGGTAACTTTGATAATGCCCTAAAAACACATCAAATCCAAAAAAATAATCACAGATTTAAATCTTAGGAGTATAAACATGATGAGAGAAGGCTTGTGGAATATATTACATAGATTTTTTATATCAAAACATTGATTATTTACTAAATTCTACATATAAAAATGAGTTTGTGGAGTATTGAGTGCAAAACACAATAAATTTAGCTATCAAAAATCATTATCTTCGTAATAATAAATGCTTAACGGTACATTAACATATGATTACATGCTATCCATGGTTAGTCTTCTTCTTTTGGGTAGTTTTTAATGTTTTATTAACAAATTTTGAACAACACAGATTTATCTACATGATATTACAAGGGCATTGCATACTTTTAGGCGTTTATCAATGTATGGAGATTAATATCCCAATTTACAAAATTGCTTCCAATTCGTAAAAACACACTTCGTTAAGAGATTCAAGGCCAGATTTGGAATCTACTATGATGAATCTATCGAGAATAAGAGTCCATTTATTGAAAAAATAGTTGTAACGAAGTCGTATAGCAGATTGTTTGAAGGGGTTGATAAATGACAAATATATCAACAATTTTTATTTTTTGTCCAAAAAGTTGTATATAAACTAGATTTTAATGAAAATACGTCTAAGATGAACTTTCATATGTATAGAATTGATTTACATTTACCTTTTTCTTAACTGGTTGAAGGAATCATAGTTATAAGATAAATTACACAATGCCAGCCGAACTATCAAAGTTACCCGCATTATCAAAGATACCCCGTTTTACGGTACTTGATAAAACATTGATGCCAGAGGCCATGTGAGTATGATCTTTTTTCAAAGTCCTAATAGATACAACTAGTAGATCTCACGGATTCGATAGACCACTGATTACGTTAGTAGATCAGATGGCCTAAACTCCAGGGAGTTCTCGGATACTCTTAAACTTTTAACCCTCAAACACGCCGTGATCGCCCCTTAAATAACTATCAACTCTGTTTTTTTTTTAACTGTAAACCAACTTTACCCCTGATCCTTAGTATTCGAACTGCTCTGAACATAATTAAATTCCACTTAGGTAATGTTACCTTAATGAAGGGACCTCAATAGACTGGAAAAAACTTGTAATTAGAAGGCACGAAATGTTGCTATTCGACAAATTGAAAGATGAAATTTGTGAAAAAAATCGCGTTCTGGTGGGATTCGAACCCATGACACCGTATTCGCTAGACCGGCGGTTTAACCAACTAAGCCACATAACAAGCAATGATTCTACGGAATAGAAAGCCAAACTGACTCCGAAGCCGCACCGTGAACACTCCTTTTCACAAACTCATCGCTCTTTCGGCTTGGATGCCAATTCACAACACACTCCCGTTTGAGCCCACTAACTGCAAGTGAGAGCGAATAATTTTTATGAAGCTGAGACTTACTCTCGCATTTTGCTCGCGTTTTTGCTGGTGTCTAATTAGTATGCAACGAGAGCTTAAATTTTGTGGGCACAAACGGGAGTGTGTTGTGGATTGGTATCTAATCCGAAAGAGAGATGAGTTTGTGAAATAGGATAGGTAGAATGCGAATCCAAAAAAAAAAAAAAACAAAAAACAAGACAATCACACTGTCTTTGACCTTGCGGCCTCTACAGACTGAATATTACTAACATTATTAATTTTCAACTCGAACGTGCAATCTGTGCTGCTGTACGCCAGTGAAACTTGGTGTGTATCAGTGGAGAACATTCAACGGCTGCAGGTCTACATAAATGGGCTGCAAAACGGTGAGTCGATAAGGAGAGCATCCAATATAGCTCTGGTCCTCACAAGTTCCTACCTCATGCTTCCACGGGTCAAGCGATGACAAAGACCGCCAGCTAAGAGTTGTGTGCTTAGCTGGTAGTGCAGCCTGGGCACTGTTGTCCTTCTGACTTCAGCTAGATTGAAGAGGTACGATCCGAGTGACTGTTCACCAAGGAGGTGCGGCTCAAACAACGTCTGTTCTGGCATCCAGCGGCTGAGTAAGAAACGCTGCACCACGCCCAGCAAGATCCAAGGTGGTAGCCCCATCAGCGTGGTCATCCCAGTGTTGGTTGGGACGTTAAACAGAACTGGCACGATGGCCCTCCGGCGAGACAGGAGTGTTGGCGTAGGCCCAATAAGCCACCCGTAAAAATCCCCATTGCGAATAACATAGGAGAAAATACGACTCGATACAATCGGCAAAGACCCACGCGACGAAATAAGGACTACGATTGGAAACTTGAAACATGGAATTGCAAGTCACTAGGTTTCGCAGGATGTGACAGGATAATCTACGACGAACTACATCCCCGCAACTTCGACATCGTGGCGTTGCAGGAACTTTGTTGGACTGGACAGAAAGTGTGGAAAAGCGGGCATCGAGCGGCTACCTTCTACCAAAGCTGTGGCACCACCAATGAACTGGGAACAGGATTTATAGTGTTGGGCAAGATGCGACAACGTGTGATCGGGTGGCAGCCGATCAACGCAAGGATGTGCATGTTAAGAGTTAAGGGTTGTTTCTTCAACTACAGCATCATCAACGTCCACTGCCCACACGAAGGGAGACCCGATGACGAGAAAGAAGCGTTCTACGCGCAGTTAGAGCAAACATACGATGGTTGCTCGCCGCGTGACGTGAAAATCGTTGTCGGCGACATGAACGCGCAGGTAGGAAGGGAGGAAATGTACAGACCGGTAATCGGGCGAAACAGCCTGCACGCCGTATCGAATGATAACGGCCAGCGATGCGTAAACTTTGCAGCCTCCCGTGGGATGGTAGTCCGAAGCACCTTCTTCCCCCGCAAAGATATCCACAAAGCCACCTGGAGATCACCCGACCATCAAACAGAAAACCAAATCGACCACGTTCTAATCGACGGTAAATTCTTCTCAGATATAACCAACGTCCGCACATACCGCAGTGCGAATAAAGATTCGGATCACTACTTAGTCACTGTATGCATGCGCTCAAAACTTTCGACAGTTATCACCACGCGTCGAAGTCGAACGCCGCGGCTCAACATCGAGCAACTTCGTAACGTAGAAGTGGCTCAAGACTACGCGCAGCAGTTAGCAGTGGCCCTACCAACGGAAGAGCAGCTTGGCGCAGCTACACTTGAAGATGGCTGGAGGGACATCCGATCCGCCATAGGTAGTACCTCGGCTACAGCACTAGGTTTCGCGACTCCGAATCACAGAAACGACTGGTACGACGGCGAATGTGAACAGTTGAAAAACGAGAAGAATGCAGCATGGGCGAGAATGCTGCAACACCGTACGAGAGCGAATGAGGCACGTTACAAACAGGCGCGGAACAGGCAGAACTCAGTCTTCCGGATGAAGAAGCGCCAGCAGGAAGAACGAGATCGCGAAGCGATGGAAGAGCTGTACCGCGCTAAGGACACACGAAAGTTCCACGAGAAGCTGAACAGCTCGCGCAGAGGCTTTGTGCCACAAGCCGACATGTGCCGAGATAATCACGGGAATATTCTCACGAGCGAGCGTGAGGTGGTCGAGAGGTGGCGGCAGCATTACGATGAGCACCTCAATGGCGACGTTGTAAGTACCGAAGGTGGCGTGGTAACAGATCTAGGAGTATGTGCACAGGACGAAAGACTTCCGGCCCCTGACCTTCAAGAGATTGAGGAGGAGGTTGGCCGGTTGAAAAACAACAAAGCCGCTGGGGCAAATCAACTACCAAGCGAGCTTCTAAAATACGGTGGAGAAGGACTGGTGAGAGCACTACACTGGGTCATTACCAAGATTTGGGAGGAGGAAGTATTACCGGAGGAATGGATGGAAGGTATCGTGTGTCCCATCTACAAAAAGGGCGACAAGTTGGATTGCGGGAACTACCGCGCGATCACACTACTGAGCGCTGCCTACAAGATACTCTCTCAAATTTTATGCCGCCGTCTATCACCGATTGCAAGAGAGTTCGTGGGGCAATATCAGGCTGGATTTATGGGTGAACGCGCTACAACGGACCAGATGTTCGCCATCCGCCTGGTGTTGCAGTAATGCCGCGAATACAACGTGCCCACACATCACTTGTTCATCGATTTCAAATTTGCGTATGATACAATCGATCGAGAACAGCTATGGCAGATTATGCACGAATACGGATTCCCGGATAAACTGATACGGTTGATCAAGGCGACGATGGATCGAGTGATGTGCGTAGTTCGAGTATCAGGGACACTCTCGAGTCCCTTCGAAACTCGCAGAGGGTTACGGCAAGGTGATGGTCTTTCGTGCTTGCTGTTCAACATTGCTTTGGAGGGTGTAATAAGGAGAGCGGGGATAAACACGAGTGGGAAGATTTTCACGAAGTCCGTTCAGCTGCTTGGTTTCGCTGATGATATTGATATTATCGCTCGCAAATTTGAGCCGATGGCGGAAACGTACATCCGACTAAAGAGTGAAGCCAGACGAATCAGATTAGTCATTAATGTGTCGAAGACAAAGTACATGATGGCAAAGGGCTCCAGGGAGGAATCACCGCGCCCGCCACCCCGAATTCATATCGACGGTGATGAAATCGAGGCGGTTGAAGAATTCGTGTACTTGGGCTCACTTGTGACCGCCGACAACGATACCAGCAGAGAAATTCAGAGGCGCATTGTGGCAGGAAATCGTGCTTACTTTGGATTCCGCAGAACTCTACGATCGAATAAAGTTCGCCGTAACACGAAGTTAACTATCTACAAAACGCTGAATAGACCAGTCGTTCTCTATAGGCTCGAAGCATGGAGCCTACGTGCAGGGGACCAACACGCCTTTGGAGTTTTTGAACGGAAGGTGTTGCGTACCATCTACGGCGGAGTGCAGATGGAAGACAGGACTTTTTTTTTTTTTCCTTCTAAACCATAGGGGGATAATCTGCTCAACAGACACCCTAACAGAAGGTTAGGGTAGTGTAGGTCTGACAGGCCGTCTTCTACAACAAAAGTAAAATCCAGGACTACTCTCTCCTCGTACCCACTAAACCATTCCTATGGTCGCCAAACCCTACGTCTCTCCGGAACCACCAAGAAGGTATTGCTTCAGAGAGGGGCTAGTGCACATCGCACCCACAAGGTTAGCTGCGTAGCCTGCAGCAACGAACATCGATGACTCGCTTTGGAGAGTCCATCACGGTAGCATGCTGGCGCTTAGCCAGTTTCCCGAGTGGTCCTCGCCACTCCCTTTGTCCTCGGAAGGCGGGCAGGGTCAACCCCGCCCGCGCCCTACTGCTGAGCGGACATCAAGAACTGATGCCCACGTGCAACCCGATCTGACCTGCCCGCAAGGAAGGGTATCACTACCCTTCAGGCCCTATCAGATGCACCCGTAGGTTGCAGACAGCAGGATCTCACCTACCCCGACCCTTGCCGGGGACCCCTTTCCAACCGCGGGCTCGGATCCAACCCAGTAGACCGACGCCACGACAGCACCGCTACCGGGATTTCCTCTCCGCGGCCACTTAATCGTTGTAAGGGTCGATCTCGACCGCAGGGCACCGGTATGACCTACGAAGCCGACTCCGAACCCCTGGACCACCTCTTGTACTGCATCTGGACTAGCCATTCTCCGAGTCCACGCGCCACCTCCTCTGTAGCTCCCAGACGATGTGGGTAATAGCCGTTGAAACGGCGTTCCAGCCAAACTCATCCCTACACATCCTCTGGACCAAGTTGTCCGGAGTTGTGTCTTCCCCGCATGTGGCAAGCATGCGGTCACGCATTGTGCGAAAACGCGGGCACACGAACAAAACGTGTTCCGCCGTTTCCTCTAAACCATTGCACACTGGGCATTCGGGAGAATCCGCATGCCCGAAACGGTGTAGATACTGTCGGAAGCAACCATGACCTGTAAGGACCTGTGTCAGGTGGAATGTGACTTCCCCATGGCGCCTATTAATCCAACTATCTACCCTCGGTATCAACCTATAGGTCCACCTTCCTTTGGTGGAACTGTCCCACGCGCGCTGCCATTTGACCATAGAGGCCATCCTGACAGTCCTGCGTATGCCTCTTGTGCCGCGCATTTCGAAGCACTCCATGTCCTCACTGATAAGAATGCTGATAGGCACCATACCAGTAATGACGCAGAGAGCGTCGTGTGACACGGTACGGTACGCGCTCGCAACCCTCAGGCACATAAGCCTGTAAGTACTTTCCAGCTTCCGTCGGTAGCATTTAGTACTTAGCGCGGTGCCCCACGCCGGGCCGCCATACCTAAGTATGGATGTAGCAACACTAGCCAGAAGCTTGCGCTTACTGGCGTACACCGCAGAGCTATTGGACATCATCCGGGACAGTGCCGCAATAGCTGTGGAGGCTCTTTTACAGGCATAATCGACGTGGCTACCGAAGGTAAGCTTATCGTCGATCATCACGCCCAAGTGTTTGACGGAGCGCTTTGACAGGATAGTACAGTCTCCTACACTGATCTCCGTCTGCTGCTCCGACTTCAGGTTGTTAACAACCGTCACCTCTGTCTTGTGGTGAGCCAGCTCCAGTTTCCTGGACCGCATCCACGCCTCCACAACCTTGATCGAGTGGTTGGTAGTCAACTTTACCTCCTCGATCGTTTCACCGTAGACTTCGAGCGTAATGTCGTCGGCAAATCCGACAATCACCACTCCCACTGGATACTCTAACCTCAACACCTCGTCGTACATGACATTCCATAACACCGGACCCAGGATGGAACCTTGCGGGACTCCTGAGGTTATGTGAAAGCACTTCCGACCCACCTCCGTGTCGTAGACTAGTACACGATTCTGAAAGTAACTTCCGAGAATCTTGTACAGGTACTCCGGTATCCCCAGACGCAAGAGCGCATCGGCAATAGCAGACCAGCTGGCGCTATTAAACGCATTCCTTACATCCAGAGTCACTACCGCGCAAAAGCGAATTCCCCTCCTCTTAGGCTCGAGTGCTTTCTCGGCGGTTTTTGTAACCGACAAGATAGCGTCTACGGTGGACCTCCCCTTCCGGAAGCCGTACTGGTTACTCGAAAGACCATTTTCGCCCTCGGTGAACCGCAACATTCTATTGAGGATGATCTTTTCGAGCACCTTCCCCGCCGTGTCAATCAAGCATATTGGTCTATATGCCGACGGGTCTCCGGGTGGTTTCCCCGCCTTTGGCAATAGTACCAGGCTCTGCCTCTTCCAAGCTTCTGGGAAAACTCCCTCGTCCAGGCATTTCTGCATAGCAGACCTGAACATCTCGGGAGCCTCTGCAATAGCTACTTTTAAGGCCAGGTTCGGAACTCCGTCCGGACCTGGGGCCTTACCTACGCTAAGGGACTTAGCTACCCCCGCAAGTTCCACATCGGTGACCCTCTCCTCATCGCCAGCCCCAGTCCCCGGCTGTCCTACGAAAGGAGGCCAAGGACTAGGATCATGACGCGGAAAAAGTCCTCCAATGATCCCCTCCAACATCTCTGGAGATTGCTCTGTAGGAGCCATCACACCTCTCGTCTTGGCCATAACGATCCTGTAGGCGTCACCCCACGGGTTCGTATTGGCACTCTGACAGAGACCCTCAAAGCAGGCCTTTTTGCTTGCTCTTATCTCGGTCTTAAGCGCGGCTTTTGCAGCGGCGAACACCACCCGCCGTTCGTTTCGCTCTTCCTCTGATCGTGCTCGCTGCATCCGCCGCCTAGCCCGTAGGCAGGCGCGGCGCAGGTCCGCAATCGCGTCGGTCCACCAGTAAGCCGGTGGCCTCCCATTTCTAGGGTGGACTCGCCTAGGCATGGTCGCATCACACGCACGTGAGAGCACCGCTACCAGCTCGTCGCCGTCTAAACCGATTAAGTTTCGCTCACGGCGGAGCGCCTCCCTAAATACCCCTTCGTCGAAGTATGATGTCTTCCACCTGCGAGGGCTTGGCCTTGGCCTAGCCGCCTCTTCTTCTATCCGCTGTCTGCTGTTATTGTAGTCGATACTGTAGCGAACCGCCAGGTGGTCGCTGTGAGTGTAGCCATCATCTACTCTCCAGTTCGAACTACTTGTTAGGCCAGGACTGCAAAAGGTCACGTCAATAATTGACTCCGCTCCATTCCGACTAAAGGTACTCTTGGTACCGACATTAGCCAAGTCGACATCTAAGATGGCCAGTGTTTCTAGCAGGATCTGACCCCGCTGGTTCGTGAAACGGCTTCCCCATTCCACGGCCCAGGCATTAAAGTCGCCCGCTATTACCACCGGCCTTCGCCCTGTTAGCACGGTCGTTAAGCGGTCCAGCATTTGCGTGAACTGCTCGATCGGCCACCGCGGAGGCGCATAACAGCTACAGAAGAAGACCCCGTTTACTTTGGCGACCACGAAGCCCTCATAGGTAGTAGACACCAACTCCTGAACGGGGTATTTACCCGTCGTCCATATCGCCGCCATTTTTCTGGTCCCATCCGCGACCCAGTTGCCGTTGCCGGCGGGTACTCGGTATGGGTCCGATATGATGGCGATATCCGTCTCCCACTCAGAAACTGCCTGACAAAGCAGTTGCTGAGCCGCATCACAGTGGTTCAGGTTCAGCTGCGTTACCTGCACTGTGATTTGTTGTTCACTGCGGCTTTCTTGAAGGCCGGGCACCTGGGACCACCCATCGGATGTCTGTTGTTCGAGGATTTCCCGGTACAGATCATGCAGATGGGCGGACTCGTGCAGCTTTGGGCCTTATGACCTTCAGCGCCGCATCGCCTGCACAGTTTGCGCCTGTCGGGGCCTTTGCAGTCCCCCGACTTGTGTCCTGGTTCCAGACACCTGAAGCAAACCTCTGGTGGCTCGTGGAATGTCAGGTGACATACACACCAACCCACCTTTATGCTCCCTACTTTAACGGACTTTTTGACGTCCGCCACAGGTAGCTGAACCAAAGCTACCTGTGTCCCTGCTGGCCCTTTCCGTAGCTTAACGGCTGCGGCGGCCACCTGCACATCGCACTGTTGCCGCAGTGCCGTGACGAGCTCTTCCACTTCGGTGATCTCATCGATGTCCTTGACCTTCAGAGTCGCCTCATGTGTCAAAGCCCTCACCTGCACACCCTCACCAAGGACCTCTTCTGCCAGCCTCTTATAGGCGGCGCCCTTGTGCTCCTTCTGGCGCTTCAGCTCCAGGATCATCTCGCCCGTACGAGTACGTCTAATACTGCGTACGTCGGCTCCAAGACCCTCAAGCTTGGCGTCGCTTCGCATCATCTTCAAGACGTCCGAGTACTTGGACTGTTCCGTCTTGATGACGATAGCGTCGCCTTTCTCGCGCTTGGCACCTGCCCTCCTACGCCTTGGCTTGGCGTCCTGCGCTACTACCTGCGGATTCGCCTTCTTCTTCTTCCGCTCTACCTTCGTCCAAGGGGGGTCCTCCCCTTGGATCGCCCTACTCTGTGGCTGTTGAGGGCCCACTAGCGGTCGCAACCCCTTGTTCCCATCGTTCCGGGACGGGCCAGCCTTTTCAGGCCCACTCTTCCCAGCTTTCCGGGAACCCTGGCTGGGGTCCGACCTTCCGGCATTATTACCGACTTTCGGGGTAATGATTCGCCTGGCCTTGCGGGCACCGCCAGACAGCTCCTCGCCTGACGGTTGCCTCGCCCGCTTCTGCGATTGCTTGCCCCGTTTGTCGCGAGCAGTCGCTTCCGCCTTATTTGGACTTCCTGCGAAGGAGAAGGCCTCCGTTTGGGTAAACTTCGGCACTTTCTCATTTGCAGGCTCCGCTGCTGCAGCAGTCAGCAACGCGAGTGCCGCGTGCTCCTGCTTGGCATCGTCGATCGACGCCCTAAGTCGAAGCAAGGCCGTTTTCAGGTCCTTGCTTATGTTCGACTTAGTGGACGCAAAGTCGATGATTTTGCCAAGCTGCTGCTCAGCCACCTCTATTGCGGACCGTCCTTTGGATCCTCGGTTGACGGCCCTCAACAACCACGCTCCGTCCATAACCTCCACCGGCTGGCTTGCCGGGAAGTGGACTGGAGCACCCACGCTTGAGCTGCGTACGCAACTCCCAGCGCCTATCTCCTCACTTCTCCTTGTCGGAGATCTCATCAACCCGCTTCTTGCGAAGGGGTTGATCCCACCACTACTTCCACCTGAATTTTGATTGCTTGATTTGTTTGATTTCATGATTAATCCCACGAGTCGCACGGGAAAGAACGTCCACCACGCCAGAGCCCTGCATTAACGCGGTAAGGGACAGCTTACTGTGGGGGGTGCCCAGGTACCCCACAGGCTCCGTTAAAGATCGAGCATCTTTTTCACCCCCTCGATCACTCATTCCTCAGCACGGGTCGCTTGACACCTTGAATTGGGGTTAGTAGTCCTATTCTTAGCCGGCGACTACGCGACTACGCGGAAGACAGGACTTGGAGAAGGCGAATGAACCACGAGCTGCATCAGCTGCTGGGAGAACCAACCATCGTCCATACCGCGAAAATCGGGAGGCTACGGTGGGCGGGTCACGTCATCAGAATGTCGGGTAGCAACCCGACTTAAATGGTTCTCGAGAGTCATCCGCCCGGTACAAGAAGACGTGGAGTGCAGCGTGCTAGGTGGGTCGACCAAGTGGAGGACGATCTGCGGACCCTACGCAGAGTGCGGAACTGGAGAGAAACAGCCATGGACCGAGTGGAATGGAGGCGGCTACTATGTACAGCAGAGCCCACCCCGGCCTTAGTCTGATCGGTAAGGTAAGTAAGTCCTGAAGGAGTTTCTGGAGGAATTCTTGGAGAAATCCCTAATCCCTGGAAAAAATATTGGAGGAATTCTGGGTGAAACTTATTTGGAGGAATGTTTGGTTGCATCCCTTAGAAATTTCAAGAAGAATTCCAGGAGGAATTTCTGGAGGAACAGATACCTGGAGAAGTTGCTGGAGAACTTCCTAAATAAATTCCTGGAGGAATCCCTGGATAAATTCCGACGAAAAACCCTGAAGGAAGCCCTGGGAACAAATCAAGAGTAATTCCTGAAGGAATTTTTAGAGGAAACTCTGGAGGCATTCCTGAAGGAGTCCTTGGAAAAATTCCTGGAGAAATCCGTGGAGGAATCCCTGGAGGAATTACTTAAGGAATACTTGGAAGAATTTCTGGACCTCTGGAAAATTGCTGGATAAATCTCAGGTGGAAAGAAGGATTTCTAGGATGAATCGCTGGAGGGATTACAAAAGAAATCCATAGAGGAACTCCTGGAGGAATCCATGAATAATTTTCTGAAGGAATCCCTGAAGACATTCCTGAAGGAAGAATTTCTGGAAGAAGCTCTGGATAATTCCTGGAGAAGTCTCTGGAATTTTTCCTTAAGCAATGTAGGAAGGAATTCAAAAATGACTTCCTGTAGGGATTACAGGAGAAATCCTTTAAGGAATTTCTGGAGAAATTTTTGAGGCTTTTCGGGATAAACTACTGAGGGAATGTCTGAAGCAATGTCTTGAGGAACTCCCGGTGGCATTCCTGAATCTCTGACGGATTTTTTAAGGAATTTCTGAAGAGATTCTCGGACGAAGTTTTGGATAATTCCTTGGAGCAGTTTCTTATAAAATTCCTGAAGAAATTTCTGTAGGAATCCTTAAACTAATCTCTGGGAAAATTTCACAAGAATTTACCAGGAGAAATTCCATAAGGATTTTTTGAACGAGGCCAAGGAGAACTTCCTGGAGCAATTCTGTGTGAAAATTCTGAAGCATTCCCTGGATGTATTCGTAGACGAATCTCTGCAAGAATTCCTGACGGAACTCATAGAGGAATTTTTGAAGGAATCTCTGGAGGAATTCCTGGAGGCGTCCCTGGAGGATTTACTAGAAGAATTTCTGGAAGATTGCCAACAGAAATTTTTGGAGGAATTCCTAGGAAAAAACTCCTAGAGGAATCCGTGGACAAATTTCGAGAAAAAATCCTAGAGGCGCAATCCTTGGAAGAAATTTAGGAGTAATTCCTGAAGGAATTTCTAGAGGAATCCTTGGAAGCAATCCTGAAGGTATCCTTGGAAAAAATCCTGGACAAATCCGTATAGGAATTTCTGGAGAAGTCCGTGGAGATATTCCAGGTAGAATTCCTGGAGGATTTTCTGGTGAAATCCATAGAGAAACCCCTGGAGGAATTCCTACAAGAATACTTGGAAGAATTTCTGGAGGAATCCCTTGAAAAGCCTGGAGAAATCCCTGGTGATATCCCTGGAGTACTTTCTTGAGGAATCCCAGGAATTCTGAAGAAATTTCTGGAGGAATCCCTGGATACATTCCTAAAGAATTCCTTGGACAAATTTCTGGATGATGCTCTGGAATGTTTCTAGAGGAATCCCTGGTGGAGTCCCTGGAGGAATTCCTTAAGCAATCTGTGAAGTAATTCATGGATGAATCCCTGGCGCAATTCCTGGATGAATTTATGGAGGTATTCCTGGAAGAGTTTTTGGTGGAATTTCTCCATGAATTAATTGGAATCTCTGTAGTAATGTCTGGCGGAATCTCTGCAAGAATTTCAGGAAGAAACTGTGAAGAAATATCTGGATGAATCCTTGGAGACATTTCTGAAGAAATTCTTGACAGAATTCCTGGAGGAATTTCTGGAAGAACTTCTGGAGGAATCCGTGAGCACATCCCTTGAAGAAATTTCTGGAGGCATCCCTGGAGGCTTTCCTGAAGGAATCCTTAAGGAATTCCTGGAGGAATTTCTGGAGGAATCCGTGAAAGAACTCCTGTAGTAATCGCTGCTGGAATTCTTTAAGTAACACCTGAAGAAATCCCTGGAAGAACTTCAGAAGGAGTCCCAGAAGAAATTGATGGAGGAATCCTGAATGCGTTCCAAAAGGAGTCCTAGGAAGTTTTCCTGGAGGAATCCGTGGAGCAATTTCTAGAGGAAGAAAAAACTTGAAGGAATTCTGGGACAAAAATCTCAGGAGAATTTTCTAGAGGTATCCCTGGAAGAACTCCTGGAGGAATACGTGAATAAATTTCTGAACGAATCCCTGGAGATATTCCTGAAGAAATGTCTAAAAAAAGAAATGCTTGAAAGCTTCTCCTAGACGAATCCATGCAGAGATTCCTCGAAGAATTTCTGGGGGATTTCCTTGATTAGTTCCTGGAAGAAGTTCTGGAGAAATCCGTGAACAAATTCCAGGAGAAATTCCTGGAGAAATTTCAGGAGAAATCCTTGAAGGAATTTCTAGAGGCATCCCTGGAGGCATTCTTGAAGGAATCCTTGGTAGAACTCCGGCAGGAATCCGTGAAGGAATTACTGGAGGAATTTCTGGAGGAATCCGGGGAACCATTCCATGGGAATTTATGGAGGATTTCCAGGAGGAATCATTTGAGGCATTCCTAATGAAATCCTTGGAAGTACTCCTGCTGGATACCATGGTGGAATTCTTTGAGTAATTCCTGAAGGAATCCCTGAAAGAATTTTACGAGGAATCCCTAAAATAATTGATGAAGGAATCCCTGAATGCATTCCAAAAGAAGCCTTTGGAAGACTTCTTGAAGGAATCCGTCGTGGTATTCCAGGAGAAATCCTCGAAGGAGTCCCTGGAGAATTCCCTGGAGTTATTCTTCAAGCAATTTCTAGAGGAATCTCTGTAGAAACTCTTGGAGGTATTGCTGAAGGACTTTCTGGAGCAATTTCTAGAGAATTGTTTGAGGGGTTTCTGAAAAACACTGGAAGAATTCTGAGAGAAATTCCTGAAGAATTTCCTAGTGGAATCCTGGCGGAATCTCTGCAATTCGGGAAGGATCCGTGAAAAAAATTCTGGATGAATCCCTGGAGACATTCCTGAAAAAAAAAAATGCTTAAAAGAATTCCTTGAAGAAGTTCTGGAGGAATCCGTGAATTATCGTGTTAATATTGACCGGCCTATAGTGACAGTGATGCTGTTGCAAAATCAGTAAAAAAATCAATCAATTGCCATAGAAATTTCTATTTGTAGAAGTAAATACCAAACTGCTTGAAAATGCTGATAACATTTTGGAAATATTTGTCTTAAAATTTGACAAAAATACACCGGTGGAACTTCCAAACATATTGCTGAACAGGCTTGACCGTATTGAGCGCATGAAAATTCTGTTCTTTGGATTAACACCTTCATAATCATTATAAATTGCAAATCTTTCCATTTTATCTTATAGAAGGAACAAACATCATCCTGAATGTCATTCCGAACTGTCAAAAAACCGCACCGCAGTGCCGCATCCTATGATCAACTTAAAAAGAGTCCGGAACTGAAACAGCTTCCAATTAATGTCAGGATGGTTGAAATACCGAATATTTTACAGATATAGGGTGATATAATAGTTACGTATACAATGAAGTAGTCGGAAAAATCTCACAAAGTTCCATATCTTCAGACGTATTTATTTATTCGTTTTTCGAACGTTTATATATTTCCGATATACTACAAATCCTCCAAGTATCGTTGGGTGTTTAACTACATCAATTTTCTCTGGAAAGGCTCAATATAACAATTATTTTATTGCCCTTTTCCGGCTATACCAGTTAGCCTGTATGTCTGAAATACACGTAAAAACTTGAAGGCAAAGTACGTTTTATTGTTAAATCGAGAAATAAATTTGTAAAAAAATACCACATGCTTAAATGGGATACAGGTATCAGTAAAAGTCGGCTCCAGAGGAACGTTCTCTTCCATTTGGGAAGTTTGTGCCATTACCAGTTGTTTTGGTTACAACTTGTAACGTATTTTGTTCTGTGGCTTAGTTGGTTGAAGCACCGGCCCAGCGATACGGAGTCGTGGGTTTGAATCCCACCAAAACAAGTGGTAACTACTTTAAACGTAGTTTGCCTCCAAATACTTTAAGTTTTTACGCCTTTGGATGAATATATATTTTAATGAAGTTCTTGGGAGAGACTCCTGGAAACCCTCGCCCCAACTACATCACCGTTCCTCCGTAAACAAATTCCGCCACTTGCTAGCACATCGTCAGCATCATCATCACAGCACGCAAGCAGGCAGGGCACACACTACAGCTACACTCTCGCTCAAGCTCAAGCTCGACGAGACAGTGTCATTAAGTCGAAAATAAAGCAGACGCTTCCCGCGCCTGGCCGCACCTACTTCGACCACTACTGTCGGTATCTACATACCTCCCGGCGGTCGAACCGGCGGTATCCATAGGAACGGACGCTCATTTTCCGCCACCTTCGATTACTGAGGCGGCTGATAGGAAACAATGTGAAAGCATGTGCTGAGCTCTGGTCGGCGAACATTTTCCGAAGGAATTCAATGCTTTATTTACGGTTGGCAGACGGCTGCGTAAATTATCCGAACTAAATCTGAGCGTATTTTGTTTGTTTGACATTCACTTTTTAGAGTAGCCCTAAGCTGTGTGATCTTTGAGGATTCCCTGACTGTGATAGAATTGAGGAACCGTAAGTGCGTGGCGCTGTTTACATCACTATTCGATTAGTTTTCATGTTGGGAAATGTCATCAGCAATTTCAACGATTCTGTTGCATACGAATCGAAGTGAAGAGACAAGACATGAGACACGGATCTGGGCTACATAGCATCTAGATACATATACATAGGTATACTCACATGACGTCGGCCTTGGCACGTATTCGTAGACGACGACGAAACCGCTGTACTCGATGTTCTCGTCCGAGTGAAACCGCAGCCAGAGGAAGCGCTCCTTCGAGGTGATCATCGGCGGGTAGGTCGTACCGCAGTACTTGCCAAGTAGCGTCGAGAAACCGTGGGCACCGTCGCGGATCTGTTTGGGAGGCAGACGAAGAAGAAGAATGAGAAGAGGAAGAACGATGACGATCAGAGTAGGTCGGTTGTGGACGACGACACGATCGCATCACACGGTGCACCTGCACTCGATCGTCGCTGAGTTAGGCGTCTTGCCGAAAGATCAAGGCCACGGTGAATGCGAGTGGCGGACAAGCGTCTTCTACTTCATGGGTAATGTTTTAAGTTCAAAATAAGCTCAGCTAATAAGCTTCTTAATCGGAAATGCTTGTTCAAACGTTCGATGATATATTCAGTCAAAAACTCACCTCTAAAAAGTCATATTTACACTCCTCCGACGGTTCGATATGGAAATGATCGCGAAAGTCCAGCCGCACCAGCGACCCGACCGGGGCCTCCAGCACTACGACACAGTCGCTGTTGTTCGGATAGTTTCCGGGCGCACCCGGACTGTACAGCATCTTCTGGTCCGGATTGCCCATGGTGAACGATTCGCAGTGCGGCATGGCCGAAGCCCCGGCGTACTCGGCCGGCACTGCCCGTTGCTGTAGGCGGAAGTCCTTCCGCGGAATAAAACTAACGCCCCCATCCCGGTCCAGGTTGATGATGTTGGCTGCGGCATTCGGAGTGGGCTCGGTGACCACCGGCAGTGATCGCAGCAGCCCTAGCTGCGGCAGTTCCACTGGCGCTATCGACGCCTGCTGTGATTGTGGCGATGATGGTGGTGGTGGTGGTTGTGGTTGAGGGTGCTGTTGTTCCAGCAGTTGATTGGCCAGACCATCGTTGGTTGTCCCTAACACCGGCCTAGCACCTGTCGCAAGCAATCCCAACAGTAATGACGTTCCGGCTGGAAGTGAGAAACGATGAACGGACATGACCTAATTGAATTATCTGCCCTCTTTCTGGGAAGAGCGATCTACAGTGACTCCATTTGGTTTGAATACAGGATGTTCAAATAAAAAAAAACTTAGTAATTACCTTGAGTTATTTAATACAACTGTAAAAGGCTGTTTCATCAGAAGTAAAATAAGCCGTTTAATGAAGAATACATCTATAATAAACAGATCTTGGATACCGTTTAACCGTTGTAAAAGATTTGAGATGTTGTGTTCAGAATACAAACTAGATGGTCTTGTGGCTACCGCTTCTGATTCTTATGCAGAAGGTCCTAGGTTCAATCCGTGGCTCGTCCTTTTCCTCCTACTTTCTCATAGCCATCGCTAGAACCAGAAATGGATTGACTAAATCTGTTTCCTCCTTCCAACTTTCACAGCACAGTGTTAATCCATTGTATATAAGCCTATAATGTATGCAGTCTAGCGAAGTGTGCCACATCATCTACAGACTAAAACTCACACAAATCTATCACCTTACGCCTGGCATCCACGCACCAATGTGTGAACACTCTGCCAAGACGCAGTGGTATATACGGTTAGTCACCTAAAAAAAGAAGATTACTAACACTCAAACATTGAAAACGCCTGCTAGACGCCCGATAGAAATCTCCTGGTAGTCTGGTGATATTGAGCTTGACGGCCCAGGCATTGATGTCCCCCACCATTACCACCGGTCTCCGTCCTGTCAGCACTCTTTACTTCTTTTTTCTCATTTCTCACTCGTCATTTCTCATCATTTGTGGCACAACTTTTCATGAACCTGATCTGAAGATAAAGATTGCTGACAGGACGAAAACCGGTGGTAATGGTGGGTAACTTCAATACCTGGGCCGTTCAATGGGAAAGCCGTTTCACGAACCAGCGGGGTCAGATCCTGCTAGAGGCACTTGCTATGCTAGATGACGACCTGGCTAATGTCGGTACCTGGTTTTAGTCGGAACGGAGTGGAGTGATTACCGACTTAACCTTTTGTAGTCCTGACCGAACAAGTAGTTCGAACTAGAGAATAGACGATGGCTATACCACAGCGACAACAACAACAGCAGCCAGCGCGTAGAGGAAGCCCTCGTAGGTGGAAGACAACGTACTTCAACGACAAGGTATTAGGGAGGCGCTGCAGCATGAGCAAAACCTACTCGGTTCAAGCGGAGACGAGCTGGTAGCGGTGCTCTCACGTGGGGTTAATGCGACCATGCCTAGTAGGAAAGTCCACCATAGAAATGGAAGACTACCAGCTTACTGGTGGACTCAAGCGATTGCGAACCTTCGCCGCGCTTGCCTACGGACTAGGCGGCAGGTGCTGCGGGCACGTACTGATGAGGAGTGAATTAGCGGCGGGTGGTGTTCACCTCTGCCAAAGTCACGCTGACGACCGAAATAAGGGCAAGCAAAACGGCCTGCTTTAAGGGTCTCTATCAGAGGGCCAATGCTAATCCGTGTGGTGAAGCCTACGAGATCGTCATGGCCCAAATAAGAGGTGTAATGGCTCCAACCGAGCAGTCCCCAGAGATCTTGGAGGGGATCATTGAGGGGCTCTTTCCACGCCATGATCCTTGTCCTTGGCCTCCTTTCGTAGGACCGCTGGGGACTGGGTCTGGCGATGAGGAGAGAGTCACCAATGAGGAACTTTCGGGGATGGCAAAGTCCCTTATCGTAAGTAAGGCCTCAGGTTCGGACGGAGTTTCGTACCTGGCCTTAAAAGTAGCTATTGCAGAGGCTCCTGAGATGTTCAAGTCTGCTATGCAGAAATTTCTGGACAAGGGAGTTTTCTCAGAGGTTTGGAAGCGGCAGACAGCCTAGTCCTACAGCCAAAGGCGGGGAAACCACTCGGAGACCCATCGGCATATGCTTGATCGGCACGGTGGACAAGGTTTCTGAGAAGTTCATCCTCAACAGAATGTAGAAGTACACCAAGGTTGAAAATGGTCTCTGGAATAACCAGTTTAGTTTTCGGAAGAGGAGATCGATTACTTGACCACCGAAATAACGCTCCAACAATAACAGTTTCACGTTTTTTTTTCAACTGTTTAGTCTTTGGTTTATCTAATGTAAATTGTTTTATATATTGAGCCATTACATATACTTGCATGTGTTTATGTTGTGTGTGAGATTTACCACAACAAGTTTAACAAAAAATGAGCAAAAATTGTAAAACATGAAAAAGTTCTATCAGTCGCAAATTTTTAATTTTCGATTTCTCTAGGTGGACAAAGTTAGAAATCGAAAGTTAAAGAGTAGTTCTTACGAATGCCAAAGAAAAAGTGTTGATATATTTAAAAGTCCGAGAGTTCTGGAAAGCCAAATTTGAGCAAATTGTATGGAAATTTCAGTTTTTTGCGCTCCTTCTCGAAAGGGATAAGAGGAAGCAGATTGTCTACGGTACAGTGGTGACTCTGGATGTAAGGAACACGTTCAAAGCGGCAGTTGGCCGGCTATTGCCGATGCGCTCCTGCATCTGGAGATAACCGGATACCTGTTCAAGATTCTCGGAAGTTACTTCCAGAATCGAGTGCTAGTTTACGACACAGGGGTGAGTCGGAAGTGCTTTCACATAACCTCAGGAGTCTTGCAAGGTTTTATCCTGGTTCCGGTGTTATGGAATGCTATTTACGACGGGGTGTTGAGGTTAAAGTAAAAGTTGCCTATATGACGTTCCATGTTGCCTCCTTGGGGTGCTTCAGGGAGTCTCAGGGGGTTTCAGGGGAGTTCCAGAGGGACTCAGTGGCGTTTCAGGGCTACCGGAGATCTCAGGGGCGTCTCAGGTGGTCCATACGGGTTTCAGAGAGGCACCTGCAGCTCTCAGGGCGTTTTAGGAGGTTTTTAGAGGTCCCCAAGGGGGGTGGTGTTTCAGGGACACTTCAGGAGTATTACCTGCTCCCTGGGCGCTTCAAGGGTTCTCATAGATTTCCAGGCGAGTTCCAGAGGGTCTCAGGGGCATAACAGGGGCATTTCAGGGAGTTTTACGAGGTACCAGCAGACCTCATGGGCGTTCTCAGAAGACGAGGAGGTCTCAGTGATGTTTAAGGAAGTCTTAGGGTCGTAACAGGGGATTCGGGAGTTTCAAGGGAATCCAAGGGATCTCAGGGACGCTACAGTGTTACAAGGGGCCTCAAGGCGATTCTAAAGGGCCTCCGAGGAACACTTCATATCCTCTCAAAGAGTTTCATGGGATTCCACAGAGCCTCAAAGGGCGCTTCAGGGGGGCTCTGGGGTCTTTCAGGGAGCTTCAAGTGGGTACCAGGAGATTTCAGGAGCGTTTCAATCGGGTCCTGGGGGATTTCAAGGGAAGCCATGACGTCTCAGGGGCGTTCAATGAGGTCTCAGGCGTGTTCAATGAGGTCTCAGGGTCGTTCCACGAGGTACTATGAGGTCTAAGGGGCGTTTAAAATAGTCTCAGGGGCATTTCAATGAGTTTCATGGGGTAGCAGGAGATCTCATGGCTGCTTCAAAGAAAGTTTCAAATGGTGCAGTGAAGTTTTAGGGGTCAGGGGTCTCAGGGCCGTTACAGGAGGTACTAGGAGATCTCAAAGGCGTTTCAAGGGAGATCCAAGGGGTTTCATTGGGTATCAAGTGATCTCAGGAGCCATCCAAGGAGACCCAGGGAGTTTCAGAGGGTACTATGAGATCTCAGGGGCAGGATCTACTGGTATCCCCTGAAACCCCATGCAACTCCTCAGAGACTATCTAACACTATTCCATTCATATTCACTTCTCTTTGCGGAATCGAGAAAGATGCAGCAAATGGGTGGTCTTGCTCGAACACGCGACCCCACCAAAGGGATGCGATACGCATGTTGCTTGACATTGATATTCGTTGTGAACGAACACAGTTTAGAAACGCCCCTGAGACCTCATGGTACCTCCTGAAACCCCATGGTTTCTAATTTAACGCCCCTGAGATTACCTGATAGCCTTTGATACTCCCTAAAACGCTCGTGAGACCTCCGAAAACACCCCTGAAACGCTAATGATCCGTTTGAAACATCCCTGAAGCGTCCCCGAAGCCGTATGGAATCTCCTTTAGATCCCCTGAAACACCCTGGGACCCTCTGAGATCTTCTGGCACCCTCATAAAATCACCATAAACGCCCATGATACACACAGAAACGCCACTGAGACCCTCTGAAGCATTTTTGAGGCTTCCTTAGATGCTTCTTGGAATCCCATGAGACCGTTTGAAGTTTCCCTGAGGCCCCGTGGAACTGTTTTTAAATCCAGCAGAAACGCCCGTGAGACCCGTCAGATTCTTTGGAGGCCTTTGAAAATCCCCTGAAACCCCTGAACTGAACCTGAGGTTCTCTTAAACGCCTCTGAAGCCTCCTGATACCCATTGAAACCCTATCCTCTTCCTGATACCCGAAAACACTCCGACACACCCCAGAGATCCTTTAAAACTTTCCTGGAACCCCCTGAGAAGCGTCCCTGAGGCCATCTGGAACCCTGCTGAAACGCTCCTTAAACTCCATAAAGCGCCTTTGAGATTCCCTGGAGCCTCTTTGAAACGACCCTGAGATCTCCTGGTACCCCCCGAAACTCCCACAAATGGCCACATGGAACCACCCTGAGACGCTCTAAAACGTCCCTGAAACTTCATCGACTCCTGGTACCCCTCTAAAACCCCTAACCCCTTGGGACCCCCTTGACACGCCCCTGAGATCCTGGTACCCCTTGAGGCCCCCTGAAATGCCCCTACAATCTCCCCTTGCTCTCCCCTATAAACATTCCTTGGCCACCGATGCCGTTCATTGTGTATAAGGATGGGATCATTCATTTGTAAAGAGTTCCACTCAGTTGCAACTATCTCGGTTCAGAAGTATGCTATAAAATTACAATGAATGGATGACCATTCATCAAAACTGTATAACAGTGTTTACAAATCCATGAACTACATGACACGTTGATCCGTTATCGGCATCCCACATGGGCAGATGCTGGGAGTTTAACAGAAACAGTTGGATGGTGGCTCCAGAGAGGCAGTCAGAGTTTCTCGGAATTTCAACCAAGATTTCTTCCAGGATTTGTTCTGGGATATTTCAAACAGTTTCTCCTGAGATTCCTGCTTTTGGAAATTCTGAGATTCCTTCAGGATTTTCTTCCGGGATTCTTTAAGGAATTCCTTCCTGGATCCCTCAAGGAGTTTTTTTTTCTGGAATTTCTCAAGAAGTTCCTTCTGAGATGTCTCCAAGAGTTCTTTCTGGGATTGATCCAGGATATCTTTCCTGAATTCCTTTTTCGGGATTTTTTCATTAATTCTTATCGGGATTCTTCCTGAATCTCCTACTGGAACTCCTCCATAAATTTCTACCATTCATTTTTCTGGGATTTCTTCAGGAATTTCACCCCGAATTTTTTTTCAGGCTTCCTTCCGAAGTTGTTTCCGGGACTGCTTAAGAAGTTCCTTCCAGGCGTTCGTTTATAGATTCCTGAAATTCTTTCTTGGTTTCATCCAGGATAATTTCTTTGGGAATTCCGCTTATAACTTTTTCTGGAGTTATTTTAGGAATTCTTTCCGGGATGACTTAGGTAACGCCTTCAGGCGTTCCTCCTCCACATTTTTTTTTAAATTCTTCCAACAAATTTGAATAAATTCCTCCAAATGTTCGTTCTGGGTTTCTTTTAAAACATCCTTCTGGGATTACATTTCTCCAGAAATTGCTTCTGAGAATCCCGAAGAAATACTGTAAAAGCCGAGAGAATCCCCATATCCGTTCAAGCCTACAGTCGATAACCAATCAGATTAAGTTACCCAAACGTTTGCTCAAATAGTATTAAATTAGTTAAGAAATCATAATACCCACGCTCTTTGCACCATTTCATTGCAAAAATGAAGAATTGATCATCTCACCATTTAAAAATTTAGCTCAATACTTTCAATCTAGTACTTCACCGATTGCTTCCTTTTCCCTAGCCTGGAGGTATTGTCGGAGAATTTTTGGGGGAATTTCCGGGGAGCTCCTGGAGAAATTGCCGGGGACCTCCTGAAGGAATTCTCAGGACATTCTCTGGAAACTCTTGGAGGAATTCGCGGGGAACTCTTGGAGAATTCCTGGAGGAATTTGCGGGGAACTCCTGGAAGAATTTACTGAGACCTTCAAGTGGAATTCCTGGAGAGCTCCTGGAGGAATTCCTTGGGAATTTTAGGAAGAATTTTTGGGAAACCTTTACGGAAATTCCTGGGGAACTGCTGGAGGTATTCTCGGAGAATTTATGCAGGAATTCTTGGGGAACTCATGTTGTAATTTTCGAAGAACTCCTGTAGTAATTCCCAACAAACTCCTGGAAAAATCACAGGGAACTCCTGGAGATATTCCCGGATAATTCTAGGAGGAATATCCGGGGAGCTTCAGGAGAAATTACCGGGGAACTCCCGAAGGAATCCTTAGGACATTCTCAGGAAACTCCTGGGGGAATTCCCGGGAAACTGTTGGAGGAATTTCTGGAGGAATTCACGGGGAACTCCTGAAAGAATTTCCTGGGAACTGCAAAAGGAATTCCTTGGGAATTTCAGGAAGAATTTTTAGAAAACTTTTACGGAAATTCCTGGGGAACTGCTGGAGGTATTCTCGAAGAATTTATGGAGGAATTCCTGGGGAACTCATGTAGTAATTTTCAAAGAACTCCTGGAGAAATGCCTGGAGAATTCCTGAAGGAATTCCCGGGAAACTCCTGGAAAAATCATAGGGAACTCCTGGAGGTATTTCCGGAGAATTTTTGGAGGAACTACCGGGGAATTCCTGGAGAAATTGCCGGGGTACTCCTAAAGGAATTTTCAGAACATTCTCTGGAAACTCCTGGGGGAATTCCCGGGGAACTCTTGGAGGAATTCCTGGTGGAATTCGCGGGGAACTCCTGGAAGGGTTTTCTGGGAACTCCAAGAGGAATTCCTGTGGAACTCCTGGAGGACCCAGACAACCAGTAATCGTATAAGATTTTGCATAAGATGATAAAGTGGAGGCCATATGCGTGCATGCCTCCATTTAGGCGCATGTAAAATGTACGCATATCGCTTCCACTTTAACATCTTATGCAACATCTTATACGATGTTGACTGGTTGACTGGGGAATTCCTTGGGAATTTCAGGAGGAATTTTAGGTAAACTTCCGGGGGAATTTCCAGGGGAATTTCTGGAGGTATTCTCGGAGAATTTATGGAGGAATTCCTGGGGAACTCATGTTGTAATTTTCGATGAACTCCTGGAGAAGTGCCCGGGGTACTCCGGGAGGAATTCGCGGGAAACTCCTGGAAAAAATCACAGGGAACTCCTAGAGGTATTCCCGGATAATTCATGGAGGAATTACGGGGGAGCTCCTGGAACAATTTCCTGGAAACTCCAACAGCAATTCCTGGGGAGCTCCTGGAGGAATTACTTGGGCATTTCAGGAGGAATTTTTGGAAAACTTTTTTCGGAAATTCCATGGGAACTGCTGGAGGTACTCTCGGAGAATTTATGAACTCATGGCGAACTCATGTTGTAATTTTTGAAGAATTCCTGGAGAAATGCCCGTGGAACTCCTGGAGGTATTTCCGGAAAATTTTTGGAGAAATTACTGGGGAGCTCCGGAGAAATCGCCTAGGAACTCCTCAAGGAATTCTCAGGAAACTCCTGGCGGAATTCCCGGGGATTTTTTAGGTTTTTTTTGCATGAGAAACTTGTACACATATTTTTAGGGAACTGCTGTGTAAGTTTCCGGGAATTATTACTAGAGGACTTTTTGGGGAAATCTGGAACTCCTAAAACAAACTTCATGGAAATCCTACAGATAATTTTGTGATTATTTATGAAGGAATTACCGTAGAGTAGTTCCCAAGAAAATCTTGGATAGTTTTGGCTAAAAATTCTGAATTCTTGAGGAATTTCTAGAAATATCCCGTAATGGGATTCCCGTTTAATTCTAGGAAGTATTCCTGGAGAAACAATGGAAGTATTCTCGAGGGCTCCTGTGGGAATTTCCTAGGAACTCCTTGAGGAATTCTCATTGAACTCCTGAAGGACTTCCCGGGGTACTTCTGGAAGAAGGTACTTCTGAATTCTTGGGAAACAGCTTGAGACAATTTTAAAATCAGTTCTCAGAAGTACCACAAAAGGAATTCTAGGATAAGTGCTTCTGGAAGAATCTCCAAAGGAACTGCTGTAGAAATCCCTTAAGAAACGACTTGAGGAGCTCTTGACGGAACTACTGGAAGAATTTCAGAAGCATAACAAAAAACTGGGACATTCCCAGAAGAAACTGTTTAAGCAATTCCACAAGGAGCTCATGGAGGAATTGTCAATTTTATTATTCTTCACATACTTCTTACAGCATCGTTTCGTTAAAATGCTGTTAGTTAAACAAATGTCAAAAATAAAAATTAAATACAGAAAAGAAGGAAATTTACTTAAGCTCTCTACTTCGGAACAGGAAACTTACCATTACTATTTCGTTTGAAAACACCACCACGTACAAACACCAAATTGAGTCACTGCAGATAAAAAAAGTTCCCTCTTTGCCCTCGCTCCTACCTGCAATAACGTTGATTCCGACCAGAAGCACTGCTATAAATCCTCGGAGACTCATGTCTCTCCCGTTGATGCCTTTCGCCCCCCGCCGCCAGCACCCCTCCAGCTTCCACACGTGCGTGTGGCGGCTCAAACGTCTAATTCTTTCCTTTCTACCTCTCTCACTTCACTTGGCTTCTTCCCCACTACCACTCGTTTTCCCCCACTTACATCCAACTTCCGTTGAATGGTTTCTTCCGAGCTCGTTTTCCTCCTCCACGGAACCACCACGGCATTCCCGTCCTACTATGCTGCTATGGACCCGTCAAGCAGTCCTGGGTCGACAGTCGGCAGTGGCCTGATTAGATTGAAATTTGTCCCGAATTCAATGTCCTCCTGCTGCTTGTTGAAGTGCTACGCGCCAGGAGCCTGCAAGAGAAGAGAAGAAAAACAGAAAATGACCATTTGAGTGGGGGTTGGTTGGAAAATTTGCTCGCTTTTTTCGTTTTGTGTGCTGAGACTGTTGGATTCAATTGGACACGCAGCAGAGGACCTGGGTGAATGATACTACTTAAGTGACAACAATAGGCCGCCTTGTAGGCCACACCGGCTCGCTCGAGGGAAGATGCTGCTGCGTAGGGGGGGGGGGCGAAATTAGTGCGATAAATCAATTTCGCTATCTCCAATCTCGGTAATGGCGGCGTTGATTTGGGGGATGGAAAGGACGTGCTAATTCCTCGGCTGGCTGGAGGACAAAGGTGAAGTGTGAAAGCCCGGATTAGGAATACGATTGAGCGCTGTCTTTGGGGGGAATGGGGGTGACGGTGCGGTGGTTGGCGCTAGAAAACGTTGATATGTTCATTCAGTTTATGTACTGGATTAAATTCGTGTCTCTTTGTGCTTCCTATAGAAATAAAACAATTTATGTTGCCTTGTATCAACTTTTCGATCCCTGTAAGAAGAGTACCCTTTTTGGTTGAGTGAATTCAGTTTTTGCATGTACCATTTTATTCCGCCATCTAACATTAATCCTTTGACAGATACGCTATTTCAACTATCATTGTAATCTTCCTTAGTGGAACGGACACTGATAATAGAACGAAATTGCCTATCTGTCAGAGTATAAGATTTAGAGGGCGGAATTGAATGTTACAAAAGCTGATTTCACTCAACCGAAAAAAGAACAAGTTTGGGTAATGGCTTGCAAATGTTGGAAAATTTTATTTTCTGTAACGTAATGGGTAGTGTTCCAAGACACAAGAATCACAACCCCAATTCTAATAGACGTGTCTCTGTCTCTATCCATAATCAGCTCGACGAGTTGAGATGATGTCTGTGAATATGTATGTGAGTATGTATGTGTGTGTGTATGTGTTCAAAAAGTCACCTCATTATTAGATAGTAAATATGATCCGATTTCAGCGATTGATGGTCCATTCGACGGAGTATGTTGTCCCATTATTTCCTATTGAAAATGGTTAAGATCGGTGCAGTCGTTTCAGAGTTATGACCATTTAAGTGTTCCGAACCCTGGGAAGGGTCCAGATTAAAATGCAACAAACCAATGCATACGACCCATAAAACCACAGCATTTTTGATTATCTGATGAACGGTAGGCAGAAAAATACTCTTAGACCATATCTTAATCAGTTGTGTTCCGGAACCGGTCAAACCCCGGACCCACCGGAAGTTACCAAATATAAAAAAGAATCAAACCCATGCATGCGACACATCAAATCATTGCTTCTTCGTTGATCTGATGATTGGTCCACATTAGATACTACCGGTAGTGTTCCGGAGTCAACTCCAGTTGTCCCGCTGAAAGTGTCCAAATATAAAAGTGACCCAAATCCATACATGCGACACATCGAATCGTGGCTCTTTAGATAACCAGATAACGGTTGCTAATGAATAGTTTTATACCACATTTGAGAGAACCGGTAATGTTCTAGAACCGGTTCCGGGTGTCTCGCCGAAAGTGGTGGAATGTAAAAGTGAGCCAAACCACTATTTGCGACACATCAAATGGATTTTTAGGTAACCTGATAAACAGTTAACATAAAAAGAAATCTCAGATCATATTTGGGAAAATTGGTAGTGTCCCGGAAGTGGTTCCGGGTATCCCTCCGGAAGTGGTCAAATGTGGAAGGGAACCAAACCCATGCATGTGACACATAAAATCACGGCTTTTTCGATAACCTGATGAATGGTTTTCAAGAAAATAGCCTCTGACGTTAGAGGCAGTACCGATAGTATTCCACAACCGGTTCCAGGTGTCCCGCCAGAAGTGGTCGAATTGATGATAAGTGCCATCAATAAGTTTCCCAATTCGACGATGACTTTGATAAAATTCTTGCTTTTCTACATAAAGTATTCTTAGGATTCAGAAACGTTTCAACTTGCGTCGACGGAAAATTCATGATTACATATTCGACGAGAAAGGCACTATGACAACTAGGTGGGTTAATGTGTGTTTCTAGCTCTTGTTGAATACTAAATTTTAAAGATCATCACCTTGCTTTGAACGACATTGGTCACGAATGGAGTAAAGACTTTGTCTGTGAATGACTTCCATGGAACCAGACATCCTTAATCACATATTGATGTAATAATAATCACATGAACATGATAATTTATGAAGGAAAAGTATGGGATGCGCTTACTCTAAGAACAACAAATTCTTCTCAAAATTACGAGCATTTTTCCTGTTAGGAGTTAGTTAGTTATCACCGATCTATCTGTCACTCTGCAAATTCATTTCTCTTAGTATTATATTCCTTAGGAATTCCTTGGAATATTTCTTCCGCAATTAATTTTTATTTTTTTTTTCGGCAAATCTTTCCAAAAACAGATAATTTCTATGAAATTTGTTCGTCATCTTTTTTGAAATTACTACGGCAATTCTCTCGTAAATACCTACGGCAATATTTTTGGAAAATCATTTGACCATTTCTTTTTATTTATAATTGAAAATTTCTTGGAATTTTCCGGCAACTTTTTTGGAAATCTCTGGGGAATTGACTTGGTATAATCTCAGACAATTTGTTTTAAATTTCACATACTTATTTTAAGAAATTGTTGAAAGAATTTGCAATGAAGTTACAGAAAAATCTCGGATTTCTACAAAAAATGATTAAATAATTTAAAAATGCAAGTGGAAAATCCATTCCACAAGAAATTGGAAAAAGAATTTTCAAACTAATTTCTGATTTTTTTTTCAAAAAAAAAAACGTCCGAGAAATTTCAGATAACATTGCCAATGGTAATGCAAAAGAAATCGCGTTAGAAATTCTTAAGAGAATTTCAAAGCAGTTTCAAGCATACAATCCATGCGAAAGCATTTCTAGAGAAATTTATCTGATCAATAAAAAATGCCATTTGAGTTTCCAAGCAACTATTTTAAGAAATTGTCAATTGATCAACCGAAAAGATTATTAAAATAGCCGAAGCAAGTCTTAAAAATTTTCCAAAATATCCCAAATATATTTTTGAAGAAAATTCCAAAACAATTGACGCAGTGATTTTTAAAAGCATATCTGAAGGATTCAGGATGAAATTGACCAAAGAATTCTCGTAGGAACTACAAATGGAACTCATAAAAGCATCGTTGAAGAAGTTTTTAAAGGCGTAGGGCGTAAGAATTTCTAATGGTATTGAAAAGAAAATTTCCAAAGGAGTTATGAAGAAATTCTCAAAAAATAGTTGAAAGAGTTTTTCAGAAATTTCCGGAAAAAAACATTACAGGACGATTTCCTAAAAAAAAATCGTCTGAGATATTCCAAAATAACTTGTAGTTGCTTTAGAAATGCAGACGAGAGTTGAACACTCTGTATGTACTTATAGAACGTGAACGAGTCCGTCACACTGTTCTTTCCGGCGATGGACTTCTGGATCATTTTCCCTACGCATTGTGTCATAGTTCATAGCCCTCTGCGATAAAATGGGACATTTTTGGTAAGTATACGCTAGCATAACACAGACAATACATAATACATAATCTGTTGTCCATTAGATTCCTGAGAAGAAGGCACAATAAAAGTATCCGAAACGTCGGATGAAAGCATACGAAACCAGTACCCAGAATCTACAGGGATTCCTTCAGCGATTTTTTTTTGAAGACTCTTCCAGTAAGAGTTTTCCTGCAGAAATCTTCCCAAAGATTCTTTCGAATAATATTACTGATTTTTTTTTTATACTGGAAACAATTGAGCAGATATTCTTCAAAGAGTCCACTAAAGATTTGTCGAGGAATTGCTTAGGAATTCTACTAAAACTTTTTTTATACTTATCCTGAAAAATAAGAACTTATTAAAAGATTTCTTTCAAAAATTTCTCTGGTACTCCGTTTACCACAAACTC
Organism: Aedes albopictus; assembly: GCF_035046485.1. Taxonomy (NCBI): domain Eukaryota; kingdom Metazoa; phylum Arthropoda; class Insecta; order Diptera; family Culicidae; genus Aedes; species Aedes albopictus. The sequence continues at coordinate 51,284,283 of NC_085136.1, forward strand.
TACGAATTTCCCCATGGTATCTTTAAGAGATTTATTCTGCCATTGCCTAAGAATTTCTATAGAAATTCCTTCAGAAATATCTCAAGAGTATTTTTTCCACGGAATATCAGATCCAGAAGCTTATCTAGGCGGTTTCTCCACGTACTCATACAGGAATTTCTTCAGAGAACGTACACAGATTGCTCCAGGAATACTTTCAGGAAATCTTCCATGAATATTCAGAGGAATCCTCCAGGAATTTTCCTTACAATTCATTGATACTATTTTCTAGGAATTCCTCCAAAGGTTTCACGTGGTTTCCAGGAAGTTCGCAAGATATTCCTCCTTTCATCAAGAGTTTTCTTCGGATTTCTTCAGATATCCCTTAAGAAATCCATACTAGAGTACTTCTTGAAATTTCTTCACGGATTCTACTGAAGATTTCTTTAGAAATTGTTCCAGAAATTCCTGCTTGAATCCTTCAGGGATCCGTTCTCAAAAATATGAAGAGCCTTCTCCATAATTCTTTCAGGGATTGTTACAAAAATATCTCCAGAGACTACTCCATAATTTGTTTCGGAAAATTTCTGTGGATTTGCTTAGGACTTTTAGCAAGGGATTTGTTTTAAAGTTATTCTATTGTATTTTCAGATATTCCTCCAAAAATTTCATTACAAATCCCACCAGGATACCTTCGGAAAATCTTCCAACGGTTCCTCCAAGAATTCTTTGGGATATGTCTTCAGGGATTTCTGTAGAAATTCATACAATAACTTTTTTATTATTTTTTCTGCAACTCCGTCAGATAAATTTCTTGGTATTCTTTCAGGCATTCTTGAAGAAATTGTTTCAGATACTCTTCCGGGATTTTTTCTTTCAGAAGTTTCTCCTGAAATCTAACAAATAATTACTGTATGAATTATTGAAAGTATCCATGAAGGAATTTCTAGAAAATCCCTGAATAATTTGATAATTTTGTTAAGGGGTTCCAGGATAAAAATTCCAGAAGCAACTTCTGAAGTTATCTGCGGAAGAATTTCTGCATGATTATCTGGGAGCTTCTCCATTCACAAAAAATATTAGAAACTTATAGGAATTTTTGAAAGTAATCCCGAAGGAAAAAATTGCTCGATAAATTTCTGGAGGGTTTTTTGGAGAAATCCATAGAGAAATTTCAGAAGTAATCTCTTAAAAGTATGTGGAGAAATTGCATCATACGTAACGGGGTATTTTTGAAGAAATCAATCTTCAATAAATTTATGACTGATCCCTGGAGGATAACCTAGAAAAGTTCTTAGAAAAACTCCCATAGTTCCCGAAAATACGAATAAAATACGGGTTCTTGAAATAATTTATTATACAATTTCTGAAGGGACAACAGTACATAAAAATCCTGAAATAGTAAAAAGAAATCTTACAGAAACAAAAACAAAAACCCTGAAGAATCTCTTTTTTTTAGGAATCTTTGAACCAGTAAAATTTAAGATCTTTCTGCAGGTATTGCAAGTTTCAATTGGATGGTTGTTAACTATCTGGAATTTTCGTAATATGCGTTTATTATTCTTTTATCATCGCCGACGTTTCGGCCGGCTATTGGATCATCTTCAGGGCCTAAATATTTTAATGAAATTGATTTCTGCAGTTACTTAAGGAAGAATTTCTTGTTAAAATTCTTCAAAAATGCCAAGAAATAAATTCTGGAGATTTTTTTGTTAAAATTCCTGAGAGAATCTTTGAAAAAGATTAAGCATCACTGGACAAATTTCTGATAGAATCCCTGAAGGTCAAGGGACCGTAGGTCTAAAGAAATCCTAAGTAATATCTGGCGAAAATTCTGGATGAACTTCCAGAAAAATCTTTCGGGAGTTTTCTAGAAAAATGTCTAAATAAATGACTAAGAAAGTCTAATTTCTTAAAGAGTTCCCGTAATCTTTTCTGATTTCTCAAAAAAAAAACCTTAGTGAAAATGGAAGAATCTCTGAGTCTCTGTGAATAAATTTCTCCTAGAATTGCAGCTTCTAAAGATGAAAATGTATAAAAATAAATGGGAAACTACCTTTTAAAAGAATTCCCGGGGGAATCTTTGGAAGAATTAGTGTTCAACAAAAAAAAGGATTCCGCGATTATTACAGAAAAAAAAACAATAATAATTTCAAAATGCGCACTGTCCCATAAAGTGAAAATGTTGCATTTACGATTTAAGCTACACATTCATGCATACTTATGTGATCATGGTCACATGCACATGAGAAATATTTCACCGAAACAAATATGGTAAATGATTACTCTAATAACAAGAATGTCTTCTCCAAACAACGTGCCTTTTGACTGTCTGGGGTGAGTAATTATCACCGAACCGTATCTCTGAAAAATCCTCTCAAGTTATTTTATAGTTTGTGGTATTTCTTCGGTCATTATTTGAGAATTCTTTCGGAAAAACTTATGAAAATTTATTTCATTCCAGTCTATTTCATTCCTGTCTTTCGGTGATTTCTTTAAAATTAGTCAGCTTTGGGAATTTCTTAGAAAAATTCCACGGGAAGCCTCTTCGATAATCCTTGGGTTTTGTTCGAAAATTTCTTAGAATTTTTAGGCAGTGGATACGAAAATTTCTTGGGCTATTCATCTGGAAATATTTTAGACACTTTTCGGTATTGTTGAGAAAATTTGCAAAAGAATTTTCAGAATTTCAAAAGAATTTGATTTTTGTATTTTGTTCTTTTTATTATTATTTATTAACGTTCAAATTTTATACGAAACAGCATCTTCTTCTGAGCCACGTTTTTCAATCTTTCTGAACTCAATACCGCTAAAGATGCAAATTGTCCTAGGAAGTTGTCGAAGGAATTATCAGAGGAATTTACGGAGAAATTTTCGAACAACTGCCTGAAAAATTCACAGAAGAATTTCCGTAGACGCTTTCGAATGCATTAGAAGTTTCCAAGGGAAGCTTATAAGGAGTGTCCGGAAAAATTTTCTTGTAATTTTTTGAAGAAATTCCTGGAGCATATTCAGAACATCGAATCAATTTTGAAAAAATAAATACCATAGTTCCAAACGAGTTTTTGAAGAAGCAGATTTTACTGGATTTACAATTACAGAAGGGGTCATCGAAGAAATTTTCAAGGAATCCGAAGAGAACAGCCAAATAAATTTCCAAGGAGATTGCCGAAAAAGATTCCAAAGAAGTTGTTGAAGAATTTACCATAGCAAGAATTCTTGAAGAATATATCATACATATTGCAGAATGAATTTCCAATAAGAATTTCTGGTGAATTTGTTTAAGAAATTGCCGAAGGAATTGCCAAATATAATTTTCTCTTATGCGCATGAATTCTCGCAGAATTATTCCATTGATTCCTGTGAAGCTTTAGATTTCCTCCGGATTAGGAATCACCCTGAGCGTTGTTTGCTCAACTTACCACGCCAGTTGTTCGTTCGCAAATGAGGCCGAGCACAGCTGTGGCTCGCTTTAGTGCGCCTGCTGCGATCGGTATTCTCCGTGATACCAACATTGACGAGTTGCATATATCACCGCAGAGCGCATCTGACTGCGTACTATGTTTATATACTATCTTCCATAACCATGGCGCCACCTATATCTCACATCCTTCCTCTTCTCACAAAATAAAGGAAATAAAAATAAAAATTACAACGAAACTTTATAGTCATTAATGTTATTTCGACCTGATCCAGCTGGATTGTTTTTTACCGTGTATACCGTAGTGAAGCTACTCTCCGCTAGGTGGCCACTGATCGTAGGATTATAAGACAAAGAGAAAAAAAATAGAAATTGATGACAGCTAATTCCCAAACTGTCTGCAAGACTTGTCAACTTCGAAGTGCATTTGTGTTTATTTATAACGGGTTCAATGCATCCGAGATTGAGTAGTTCTTTACTGAAAAATTACAGTTAAATAGAACCAAAATAAACAAAACAAAGTCGGCAAAAACAAACTAACTGAAGATGGTTCAAAGGCTCAGAGTTTCGGACGGTGGAACAGTAGGTAAAGGTAGGTAAATCTGACTAAATAAATACGCTTTTCCGTTTTGTTTTTTAGATTTCAGTTCGTGTTTATTTTATGCAGTTTCTCTTCGATCAATTTTCGACGGTTTTCCAGGTCTAATAATTAGCTGTTGAATGGGTTTCAGAATCAGATTACTCTTGCTGATCCACGACTTGGACGTAGTCTTTCAAATACGATGGGGTCTTTTTGCCTCGTTTAGGCCGCCCGCTAGCTGCAGATGTGTCCTCAGGCCAAACGTCGACGTCCTCGGCTTTATCATCAAACGGTTCTTGGTTCATTGCCCACTTGTATACCTTTTTGGTCAGTGTCACGTGACGTCTCATCGTGGCTCCATCCTCGTCGACCAGCAGCAAACTACCGTTTTCTTCTTCAAGTACCGTATATCGTTTCGTTCCAAATCTCGAATCACCTTTTGCTCGATTCTGGCGTTCCACAATTACGACGTCACCGGGTTGAATGCGGCATTTCCGGGCTGAGCGACGGCGATCTTCTTGAGATTTTCCTCGTAGTTTCGCCTCCCGATCTCGTGCGGTCAGCAAATCCTCATCGTGTAGAGTTTTTGAACGGTCCAGGAGGGGAAGGCCTCTCTTGATTTTTCTTCCTAGCATTACTTCCTCCGGTGGTACTTTCGTTATGGTGTGTGCGGCTGCATTATGAGCCCTCACAGCGGCTTGTAGCTCATCATTATAGTTGTTCCCGGAGCTCACAGCGGCCGCCATAGCTTTGTTTATCACCTTCATGTACGCTTCGGCCAAGCCGTTCTGTTGCGGGAATAGCGGAGTAGAAAAAACGGTTTTGATTCCTCGCGCGGAGCAGTATGACTTGTATTCATCTCCGTTGAATGGTGGCCCGTTATCACTTTTTATAGTTTGAGGAAATCCCTCGCGGTCGAACACATCTTCTAGAATTGCTTTCGTATGTTCGAAGCTGGTTGACTTGGTCGGTCGTGCTATAATGTACCGCGATCTGTAATCCACCAGAACGAAAATATAGACACCTCCGAACTTAGAGTAAGGGCCATTAAAGTCTACCGCGATGGTATCCCAAACCGAATTAGGTGCCAACTTTCGCCGCATCGGAGTGGGTCTCTCAGGCCTCCCATTAGTCGCACAGATCTGACAACCTTTCACCCAGTTTTCTGCATCTCCAGGCATCCCGGGCCACCACACACGCTCCCTAAGGATGCTTTTGAATTTTGCAGCAAGAGGGTGACCTTTGTGGGCTATTTCCAGTGTCTTTTTCTGCAGTGCACTTGGGATAACGATACATCCGTTTTTCACTATTAGTCCATCTGAATAGTGAAGGTCTGATGCCACCTGTTGATATCTCCTCAACTTTTTCGGCCACTTCTCTGAACCCAGGGCCGACCGTACTCCGGCCAACGTTTCGTCACTAGCAGTTGCTTCTCGGATCTCCTCCTCTGTTAGAAACCCCACGAGGTTGACCTCTAGCTTAGCAATTTCCCATGGGCTGGAGTTTTCGTTGAATGGATCGTCTTTTCCCGTGTACAATCGAGACGGTGTATCGGCAATGTTGTCGGTGCCCTTGATATATTCAACCTCGTAACTGTAAGGGCTGAGACGTAGCGCCCATCCATCAGCCCTTGTGAGTACTCTTTTTGAGTCTTCGCGCGTGCGATTGAGGATAAACGAAATTCCTTTTGAGTCGACTCGAAGCGTGAAATGTCTTCCCAATAGAAAATACGCGAAATGCTCTACACCCCAGACCGCAGCCAACGCTTCGCGTTGATTTTGGGCGTACCTCCTCTCTGTCTCAGTTAGAGCTTTCGAAGCAAAACTGATGATCCGATGTGCACCGCTAGCATCGATCTGGAATTAAAATAAATGATTTCATGAACAGTACAACATATGTGATGTTAACAAGATCACCTGCACCAAGACCGCGCCTAGCGCAGTCGGTGACGCGTCCGTATAAAGGATCGTTTTGTCGGTTTCGCTGAAGTAGCCAAGTGTTACCGTACACTTAGCAATAGCCTCCTTGACAGCGTTAAATGCTGCAGTCTGAGTAGAACCCCAAGCCCAGCTGTTCTTTGCTGTCACATTCCACAGAGGCCTTGTCAAGTCCGCGAAGTTTTTGATGTGAGGACTCAGATACGAAGCTAATCCCAGAAAACTGCGTAGCTCCGATACCGTCGCGGGTTGTCTGAACTCACGAATCAGCTTCGTCTTCGCCTCGTCAATGTGGAATCCCCGTTCATCCAGTTTGTGACCGAGAAAAGCCACACAACTTTTATCAAATTCGCATTTGTCGAGGTTCAACGTCAGGTTGTTTTCTCTCAAAACTTGCATTACCTGCGCTACGGTTTTCCGCAGCTCGGCTAACGATTTCGCAAAAATCAGTATGTCGTCTATGTAGACGATAACGTTCGGGAAATCTTTCAGGATTCTCGTCATTTCGCGCTGAAAAATTTCCGGAGCGCAGTTCACCCCGAACATTAATCGCTTGAAACGGTACATCCCATCTTCCGATAAGAACGTCGTCAGTTCCCTGGAGTCTTTATCCAATTCTAGATGGTAATAGGCATTCGACAGGTCCAGTTTTGAGAACACCTTAGCACCGTGGAGTTTGGCCTTCATTTCGTGTATCGGTGGTAGTCGAAAGTACTCCCGCTTGATCGCTTTGTTAGCGGCCCGCATATTGACCACTAAGCGGAAGTCGCCTTTGCCTTTTGCCACCGCAGACATCCCACTGATCCACTCGGGGGCAGCTGAAACCTTCTCAATGATGTCCTTCGCTGCCATGTCTTGTAGCCTTTTTCTGGCTGCCTCCCTGAACGCGGCTGGGACGTTATAATATGCGTTTCTAACCGATGGGACGGTTTTATCGACACTGAACCTGACTTTTACGCCCGGCATCTTCGGGAATGGTGTCTGAGAGTCAGGGTTCTCGCAAGCATTCACGTTTGCTCCAACCTTCAACAGTTTCATTTCGCCAGCGGTTTTCCTGCCTAGCAATGAACGTCGTCCACCAGGAACTACTATGAAGTTGGCCCATACCGCGGGCTTAACTAGTCCCACAGCATGGATTTTAGCTTTGAATGATTGTTGAATTTGCATTGGCTCGTTAGTGGCGTATGCATGCACCTGAAGTGCCGAGCTGCTTTCCAACAATTTAATATAGGGATGATTCGAGTTCACGTCGACCAGCAATTGTTCCCAATCGTAACCTCCGATGACATTAACATCGGACCCGGAATCAATAAGGAATTCTATCGCTGAGGACCCTATTTGGCAGTTGACCAATGCGTCCTGGTAGGAAATCGAATGTACGGACTGCAATAGGAAAAAATAGCAAACGGATTTACTTTCTGTACGATTTCAAAATAACAAGCTTTATTTGTATGGTAATATTAACAATCGGAATGAGTATGTAGTAAAAGTTATACCTCGTGTTCATGTTTGGTAAGTTCGTCCGATGTGGCCTGCTGGACATCTTCCGTATTGTTGACCTGTTTCGTGCGGCACATGATTGCAAAGTGGCCTCGTTTCTTGCACTTGTTGCACGATCGCTGCTTGGCTGGACACATACCAGGATTCTTGTGAGCGAATCGTCCACACTGCTTACAGGATTCGGAAGGAGTTGGCCTAAAGCGCTTCCTCTGGATTCCCTCCTGCTCGGATCTGGAGTTCCTCTCTCGCTTAAATCCCGAGCTCGAGTTCGTCAGCTGCTTACGTTTTTCGGTTGTCCTTTCCATAGCCAGAGCCGCCGAAGGCTCCGAGGCGACACGCTGTGTTCCGATTTCGAATGCCTCGTTACGCGCGGCTATCTGTATGATGTGGGGCGTATCGTGGCCGTATAATCTGGCGAATCTGGCCAATTCTTGGTTCCGCATGCCCTTCAAAAGCTGCAGGTGAACGAAACGTGCCTGATCTGATGGGCTATAGCCACATAGTCGAACCTTTTCCATCAAACGTGTATGGAAACGGACTATCGGTTCATCATCCAGCTGCCGCATGTTCAAAAAGGATTCATGCTCTACGGTAGGGTCGGTCATTGACCTGAAGTAGCTGTCAATGTTGCCTACGAACCGACTGTAGCAATCTTCATCGTCCAGAGATGGGCGTAGCTCCGCAGCTCGGATCATCTCTTGCATCTCTTCGCCCATTGCAAGATAAAGCAACCTGCACATGTCCGCTGGAGTGTTGGCATTGCTGAATCCCGTGCCGATTTCAAACATATCCAGGTAACGCCGCCATGTCCCCCATAGTTTCGATGAAGGCACGCCTCTCGGAAATGGCTTAAGTTGTTCCCAACGAATGTTCACCGGTTCGCTGCGTATCGATTTACCTCGTGCCCAACAGTCAACCGGCGGTTGAACCGTCTCGTTTCCACGATCGAGCGGAGCTGCTTCCAACCGCGATTCCGTGTTTTTAATGCGACCAAATCTCTCGAGTTTACCGCTATTCACATTCATTTCGTCATCCTGTTGCTCGACAAAATCGCTTTCGATTTCCACTTCAGCCCCCACGTCTGGGATGTGATCGAGCTCCACCGGAGGAGCACGGACATATCTTCCGACTTCGTGTTCAAAATCCATGTTCTGTCACCAAAATATAAAGAAGAAAATATCTTTATAATACAACCGTTCATAAATCATTTGCGCTCATTCGACTGAGAAAGTGCAACGGGGCGTTTTGTATGTTTGCATGATTTTTTGTCAGTTTTGAGTTTAAATAACGTTGTCATAATTCTAACGTTAGATAACGTTTCACTGTAGCATGCCAGCATAAATCGATTCTCGATACAGCAGTTGCTTTCCGACGATTTGTTGGACTTTGCTTCGTTTGACTCAACATTCGTAGGACATCAACCAACAGAGCCGTAGAAAAAAACTATGCTTTCCAATAGCGTAAATTTCTCCTGCATTCCACAAATTACGACCGATGAGCGTCAGCTTTTTGGCAGCGGACATTGTCCAGAACTTTTTCTGTGACAAACAACGCGCTGTAAGTTCATGGTTCGACATTTGCATTACGCAAAACAACAGAACCAACGGGAGTTAGCTTTACGGCAGCGGACATTGCCAGGAGTTGCTCCTGCGGCAAACAACACGCTGTAAGTTATCTTTTTTTTTTTGTGTTCCGCCAAACGACGGATTGGACGAAAGGTTAGCTTTTCGGCAGCGGACATTGCTTCTGGAATTGTTCCGAAGGCAAACAACACGCTGTAAGCTTCTTTTATTAGGTTAGTTGTTTTTTTGTTAGCTTTTCGTAAGCGGACATTGTCCAGAATTCCTTCTGCGACAAACAACGCGCTGTAAGCTACTGGTTCGACATTTGCAATTCGCAAAACAACAGAACCAACGGGAGTATGCTTTTCGGCAGCGGACATTGCCTCTGGAATTGTTCCGGATGCAAACAACACGCTGTAAGCTTCTCTCTTTTTTATTTTTAGGTTAGCTTTTCGTCAGCGGACATTGTCCAGAATTTCTTCTGTGACAAACAACACGCTGTAAGCTACTGGTTCGACATTTGCATTTTGCAAAACAACAGAACCGACGGGAGTTAGCTTTTCGGCAGCAGACATTGCTTCTGGAATTATTCCGGATGCAAACAACACGCTGTAAGCTTTTTTTTTTGCAAAAACTGAAATTATTTACCAGGTTTGATCAGTTACGCCATCTCAGCAAGCAACATACCGCAATTGCACTTTTCACCTTGTCCTCGATTTTTTTCACATTTCATTTTTCTCGGATAGCACGCTGCAGGGTGATTCCTCCGGAAGAAATTCAAAAAGAATACCAGGAATCTTTTCGCATTCAAGCGAAAAACTGGCAGGTCCGCCAATGTGAAGCTTTAGATTTCCTCCGGATTAGGAATCACCCTGAGCGTTGTTTGCTCAACTTACCACGCCAGTTGTTCGTTCGCAAATGAGGCCGAGCACAGCTGTGGCTCGCTTTAGTGCGCCTGCTGCGATCGGTATTCTCCGTGATACCAACATTGACGAGTTGCATATATCACCGCAGAGCGCATCTGACTGCGTACTATGTTTATATACTATCTTCCATAACCATGGCGCCACCTATATCTCACAATTCCTATTGAAGATTCCTAATTTCTTTCTTAAATTTTCTTCGAAGTTTTGTAGAGTTTACTCCAGAAATAGTTTTGTATTTTTTTTTAAAGCTTAACAGGATTCTTCTCGATTTTGCTGCACGAAAAAGTATTCCACGTGTTTCTTTCGAAAGTGCTTTAAATTTCCTTCTGAACTTTTGTCAGACGATCCTCCAGTAATTTCTTCGAAACTTTCTTAAAGAAGCTTTCGTGGGTTTCCTTATAAATATCTTCCATAATGATTTTTTCAGGAATCCGCACGAGAATTCTTTCGGGATATCATCCACTGATTCCTTCAGCGATTGTTTTAAAACTCTTCCACAGAAATTCTTACAAAGATTTCTTCAGACACTTTTATAGGGATTCTAGAAATTTCTCTGGAGATCTTTCAAAAACTCTTTATGAGATTCCGCCATAAATTGTTCCAAGGGTTCCAAGTCCAGGGGTTTCTTCCAAAATTAATCCATGGATTTTATCAGAACATACTTCCAGAATTCAGGATTAAAATTCATCAAGGCAAGGTACGGAAACTCACTCGGGATTTTTTTAAATCATTTCAGGGATGCTTAACGAGATTCCTCCAGGCTGAAGTAAATAAGTAAGGCAAATAAGGGTTCCCTCCTTGTGAGGGCCCATATAGTCGAGGCGGTAAACGCACGGGTATTCAGCATGACCATGCTGAGGGTGACGGGTTCGATTCCCGGTCAGTCCAGGATCTTTTCGTAAAGGAAATTTCCTTGACTTCCTTGGGCATAGAGTATCTTCGTGCCTGCCACACGATATACACATGCAAAATGGTCATTGGCAGAGGAAGCTCTCAGTTAAAAACTGTGGAAGTGCTCATAGAACACTAAGCTGAGAAGCAGGCTTTGTCCCAGTGAGGACGTTACGCCAAGAAGAAGAAGAAGGGTTCCTTCTGAAACTTCGTCGGGAATTACTGTAGATTTTTTTAAGGGATTCATTTAAATGATTCATCAGGAATTTCGCCAGAGTTTCCTTCAGAATTTTCTACAATGATTCATCCAGAAATTCTTTCAAGTATATTCCTTCAGTGGTTCAGACAATTTTCCAGATGTTCCTTCCTTCCTCTAGAGATTTATTGAGGCATTGCGGCAGGGATTCCATTCAATATTCCCACATGGATGTGCCCAATTTTTGTTTTGCAGAGATTCATCCAGAAATTATTGCATTATTACTTTTAGTGTTTCAGGCATGAGTTCCTCCAGAGTTTAACCCGGCATTTTCTATAAGTATTGCTTCAAAAATATCACCACTATTTTTTTAAGAAAATTATTCAAAAAAATTTCCTTGTAATTTTAAATTCTCCTAGAAATATTTCAAGTGATTTTTTTCCAGGGATATTTTTAGGCTCTGACTACAGGTATCCTTCAAGAATACTTTCAGAAAATCTCTATGAATTCCATTAAAGGATTTATCCAGGGATTTTCCTATAAATTTAACAATATTTTTTTTCTAGGAATTCCTCCAAAGATTTCCGGAGAAGTTCCTCCAAAAAAATTATAGTAAGTTTTTCTAGGATCCCTTCAAGAATTTTGCTCGGAATTCTTCAGATATTTCTCCCATGGTACGCCCAAAAGAACGCCTTAAGATTTAGACAGTGATTTCACCGAAGGTTCCTTTATTTTCAAAAATCCTTAAACCTGAAGGTGAAGTTTCACTGGAGCGCATATATACGTTCATATAATGAGTAGAATGAGATGCGATCACGGAACTACTCTGATTTTTTTTAAGAATTTGCTGCTAGGATTTCTATAGAAATTCCTTTGAGGAGATATTTTTCATCTTCAGAGATTTGTTCAGCATTTTAGGGAATTCTTAAGGAATTTCAGCTTTTCAATGAGTTTTTTTTAAGAAATTAAAAACAAATTTAAAAAAAACTTCAAAGATTTTTTAAGAGATTCCTACAAGGATTTGTATTCTAAAATCAAAATTTTGTTTCATGTATGTCAGCGAGCTTCCACAGATATTTCAATCATGATAAAAGAGATCCTTAGACTTTGTTGTTGCTGCTCATAAATTGCGTA